>NC_137651.1:192500-280000 GCF_963422515.1 Blennius ocellaris | reverse complement strand
TGTCCCTTCCTGGACTGTGGCCTGGTCATGGCAGAAAGACTCGTGTAATGGAGTGACCCTCAGATCTATGGCAGTAAAGGAGTCATTGTACTGGACCGTTGTGGGGAAGAGAGAGCTGAGCTATAAAGCAAAGCTCTCTATATACCTGCCGGTCTACATCGCCACACTCACCTGTGAACTTTGGGTCATGACCAAAAGAATGACATCGTGGATACAAGCGGCCGAAACGAGTTTTATCTGCAGGGTGGTGGGCGTCAATCTTTGAAACAGTTCAGCTAAATGTTATTTTTCCCCTGAAAACATATGAAGCAATAACTACGCTGTGCAGTTGAAAAGTTAAAATGCCACTTCATGGACATGTGGCTGGTTTGAGGGGGCGTGGCTGGTTTGAGGGGGCGTGGCTGCAATACAACATTCCTGGTAAGTTCTTGTCTGAATCTATATGAAATTCATATGAAAACCGCCTCCATTTTAAAAGGAAATCAACACTAACTAATCAATTACTGACTTTTACTGACGAGCACAACAGTGATGTTTACATTGACACACAATCTGAACTAGTAATTCACAGTCAAACACTCACAACAAACAACAAAAGTTAGTTGAGAATCACTTGGTGAAGAAGCTCACCTCAGACTTTCTGAACCTCATGTGGTTGCACAGAATGTCAAAATGAGTCAGGCCGTTCTTTTTGACACAATCTGTGTTAAAATATTCTGGGTAACACAGCAGGAGTCCATCTCGGGGAAAGGCGAAGGTCAACCCCCTGGTGTCACCATACCGGAACAGGATGTTTTGGACAGTGCTGCTCGCCGTTTTGTGTGTCTTCAGATAAACAAGGTGAGATTTTGGTTGGCAGGATTTTCTGACGTCCTTTTTCCCTCCTCCCAGAAGCTTATGATTGAACAGCTTTCCAGCACGCTCATTTTGACTTTTGACCTCCAATAAGCCGTCTTGCTGCTGGAACCCCTGAACTGGACCGTCGTTCTGAGGCTCTTTGGTGTCGTCATTTGTCCAGAAGTTATTCACTGCAGTTTTGTCATTGAGGGCCAAAAGGTTCAAATGGGCACTGCAAAAGTAGAAATACATAAATAAATTAAAGCTGCAAGAAGCATTGTATGGGACCTCGCAAAAGACTGCCCGTCCGGGTGGGCACGATCCATAGGACCGGTTAGTGATAATTTTTTAAGTGAAAAATATTTTTTTTTTGAATGACTTTTATTTTGAAAAAACGGCATCAAAACCAGCTAAATAGCTAGTGATTCGTGACCGCAGCGCCCCCCTTTGGCCACCTACCAAATTTCAGCTCAATCAGACAATGTTTGCTAGCATGGTAACGGGCATGCTAGGTCGCAAGCTAGCGGATCCACCTGAAAATGTCTGTTGGGTGCCGACGATCCCGAATCTGGTCTTACTTAAATTCTAGTGTGAATGACACAGCACTTATGGAACAATAAAGGTTTTTCAAAAACATCCACCAACATGAATTTGAGGGCCTCAGGCCAGGCCTCCTACAGAGGTCAGTGCGATACATGATAGTGACCTGGTAGAGTGCCGGGCCTAGGAGGCCTAGGAGGCCCGGCACTAGTCGGCGGCGTACGAATTACAAAAGGGACCTGCCGGGCCTTTCACAAAGTGGCACATATGACAGCAGGTCAGCCCATAGAGCAATTCTGTAATGTTCCTGCTATCCAAGCTGTCAATCACAAAGCAGTGATGCAATCTGAAGCTACAGGAAGCTGCCCATATATGGAGTGATGCACTGACCAATCACAGTGGAGAATTTCACAGCTGCATCAGGCGCAGATGCTCTGAAATCAGAGTGACACAGGCAGGATTTTTATTCCAAGATTTTGGAAACAACTGCTCTGAATCCATACTTATCGGGGGAGTATGTGGATAAAAATACCATACTTTTGTAGGAATCTTTGTCCTCTTTCAGACTGTGTGGGTTTGGAAGCAGTCAGAGGTCAACTTTGGACACCAGGGGGCGCTGTTTGGCGGCGATGCCAGATTTTTCCCATTAGGATTCAATTGAAAATTCTCGGAGGAAAATAATTTTACTCTGTCGCTTTAACTCGTCATAAAGGGGACTTGTTTTGGAATTTTCCCCACACATGTTACATCCTCTTGTTCGGCAGGGTCTCGTGGCCGTGACGATGCGCTCGGTTTGTCGCTGAGACTCACGGTTTGCGAACAATTAAGAGTAGTTCGGGGTGTTTGATATTGGTGGTTTTCGAGGAGAATTTTCCGACTCCCCATGTTATTGGATGGCAGGAGCCAGAAAGCCGATTTCGGGGTGGGGAGCTGTGACGGCTAATAAAAACGAAACTGGACCAGGAAAGAAAAATTCCCTCTAAATATTTGTAGTAAACAATCTCCTCTATTTTTGTTTATGTCAATTTAATCGATAGGACCTTCGCCCTATTTCAAGTTAAATTTGCCGTTTGGGCCTTTTGTGGGCAAAAACCTTACATTGAGAGGCAAATAGCGGACTTCCTGTTGGAGTTAGGTCAAAAGTTAGAGCGCGTGAGTTGTCGGTCTCGAGGAGATAAACAAATTTCGTATTCCCCGCATTTCTCTACGACATTCCTACGGACCGTGGCGGGCAATTGAAATTTTGTAGGTGGCGCTAGAGAGCTATTTTTGGACTTTCCTGGAATTTTTTTACATAGTCGCCGGCTCTATGCGATTTCGGAGGCCCCGCACTGTTGGCGACGACGAATTACAAAAGAGACCTGCCTTTGGCTGGGTCTAGGGCCCAGCCGTTTGCGAGGTCCCTAATTAATCAATACATTAATACATACATACACACACATACATAATCACATAGAGTAAACACTATGTTCACAGAAAAGTCTATCAAGTACATTTTTCTTTTTGCTGAGAGTCAAATAATTGTTTAGGTCATCAGGAGTACGTGACTGTGACTTCCTGGTTGTGTGAGTTGAAGTGTTTCATCACAACAGTACATAAAGCTCGAAAAGAAAAGGCATTTATGTCGGTAAATGTATTCTTCATTTAACCAGTGCTTCTTAACAATACATTTTATACTGTTGAAAAGCATATTTACTTGTCTTGTAAAAATGATACCACATTTGCAAGAATATGTATTTGTGAGATGAGCAGCAGAGCTGAATATCAATTAATCAATTAATCAATCGAAATGTACTGATGTAGCCCTTTCAACAGCCCAGAGAGTGTCCAAAGTGATTCACAACTTAATTGCAACATAGTTGCTTGAATAGGAGACAGCAATCAAATGAACAAAAAATCAGCAAAAATAAACAACAAAACAGCAATAAATGCATACATATACATATATATACATCTAAGGTAAATAAAATGTGAAAAAACAAGATGAACTATCACTTTGACTGACTGATTAAAAACTGTAAAATCGTCGCCATAATGGAGCAGGAAAGTTTAATAATAGTGATGTGACGTCACCTGAAAGGTTTGAAGGTGATGCCGACCACCAGCAAGATGAGGAGGACGACCACAGAGCGACGCCATCGTAGCCGACATCGACTGACATTTAAAAAAGAAATGACAACAAAAAAACAAAAACACAATCTTTAGAGTGGTTTCTGAACGTATGGGAGGATAAACAGCCACGTGATGCATCGCCAGTCTCCAGCGAACAAACAGTGAATCATAGTGTGCGTTATTTTCAATAACACGCTGCACTTCAGGACAGGAGTGTCGTACGTCAATTACCTGTTATTGCACATCATTAACCAGTTGAATCTCCTCCAAAGTAGCGTAAAACGGACCAAAAACATGCAAATGTAACTTTTGATCGTCAGATTCAGTCTCGACTCAAACATCTCTACTTCATCTTTTCACCATTGTTTACTGCTGCCTAATAATTCAAAGTATTGTTTTTTCTCCAATCCACCTTTATTTCTAAAGTACACAAACTAAAGAATGCAACTCCACACTGTCGCTTAATAACCGCAACGACGACAGACTCCATGCTCCAGGTGGCGCTGCAGAAGCTACTGATAATATTAGGTTTCATAAGGCAATATCTCAGCTCAGGGGACAGGTCTCTAACTGTTGTCTCGGCCTATGGACCAAACAGCAGTTCAGAGTACCCAACCTTCTTGGAGTCCCTGGGAGGGGTGCTGGATAGTGCTCCAACTGGGGACTCCATTGTTCTCCTGGGGGACTTCAACGCCCACGTGGCCAATGACAGTGAGACCTGGAAGGGGGTGATTGGGAGGAACGGCCTCCCCGATCTGAACCCGAGCGGTGTTCTGTTATTGGACTTCTGTGCCAGTCACAGTTTGACGATAACGAACACCATGTACGAGCACAGGGGTGTCCATAAGTGCACATGGCACCAGGACACCCTAGGCCGGAGGTCAATGATAGACTTTGTGGTCGTGTCATCTGATCTCCGGCCGTGTGTCTTGGACACTCGGGTAAAGAGAGGGGCAGAGCTGTCAACTGATCACCACCTGGTGGTGAGTTGGATGCGCTGGACCGGGAGGAGGATAGACTCGGCAGGCCCAAACGTGTTGTGAGGGTCTGCTGGGAACATCTGGCCGAGCCCTCCGTCCACGCAGCCTTCAACTCCCACCTCCGGGAGAGCTTCTCACAGATCCCGAGGGAGGCTGGAGACATTGAGTCCGAGTGGACCATGTTCTCCACTTCCATTGTTGAAGCTGCTGCTCGGAGCTGTGGCCGCAGGGTCTCTGGCGCCTGTCGTGGCGGCAATCCCCGAACCCGGTGGTGGAAACCGGAAGTAAGGGATGCCGTCAAGCTGAAGAAGGAGTCCTATCGGGCACTGTTAGCTCATAGGACTCCCGAGGCAATCGACAGGTACCGGCAGGCCAAGCGAGCCGCAGCCCAGGCTGTGGTGGAGGCAAAAACTCGGGTCTGGGAGGAGTTCGGAGAGGCCATGGAGGAGGACTTTCGGTCGGCCTCGAGGAAATTCTGGCAAACCGTCCGGCGCCTCAGGTGGGGGAAGCAGTTCTCCACCAACACTGTTTACAGTGGAGGTGGGGAGCTGTTGACCTCAACTGGGGACATTGTTGGGCGGTGGAAGGAATACTTCGAGGACCTCCTCAATCCCACCACCACGTCTTCCATTGAGGAAGCAGAGGCTGGGTTCTCAGAGACAGACTCTGGATGTGCAGGGACTGTCGTGGCTGACTCGTCTCTGCAACATCGCGTGGCGGCGGGGACAGTACCTCTGGACTGGCAGACCAGGGTGGTGGTCCCGCTCTTCAAGAAGGGGGATTGGAGGGTGTGTTCCAACTACAGAGGGATCACACTCCTCAGCCTCCCCGGGAAAGTCTATTCCAGGGTACTGGAGAGGAGGGTCCGGCCGTTAGTCGAACCTCGGATCCAAGAGGAATAATGCGGTTTTCGTCCTGGTCGTGGAACACTGGACCAGCTCTATACCCTCCACCAGGTTCTCCTGATGGTGGAACACTGGACCAGCTCTATACCCTCCACCAGGTTCTCCTGATGGTGGAACACTGGACCAGCTCTATACCCTCCACCAGGTTCTCCTGATGGTGGAACACTGGACCAGCTCTATACCCTCCACCAGGTTCTCCTGATGGTGGAACACTGGACCAGCTCTATACCCTCCACCAGGTGCTTGAGGGTTCATGGGAGTTCGCCCAACCAGTCCACATGTGTTTTGTGGATCTGGAGAAGGCGTTCGACCGCGTCCCCCGAGATGTCCTGTGGGGGGTGCTCCGGGAGTACGGAGTCCGGGGCCCCTTGTTGAGGGCTGTTCGGTCCTTGTCTTCCCGGAGTAGGAGTCTGGTTCGCATTGCCGGCAGTAAGTCGGACCTGTTCCCTGTGCACGTTGGCCTCCGGCAGGGGTGTCCTTTATCACCGGTTCTGTTCATCATATATATGGACAGAATTTCTAGGCCCAGCCGGGGGCCGGAGGGGGTCAAGTTTGGGGGCCACAGGATCTCATCTCTGCTATTTGCGGATGATGTGGTCCTGTTGGCTCCATCAAACCTGGATCTCCAGCGTGCACTGACACGGTTCACAGCAGAGTGTGAAGCAGCTGGGATGAAGATCCGCACCTCTAAATCCGAGGCCATGGTTCTCCACCGGAAAAAGTTGGCTTGCCCCCTCCAGGTCGGTGGAGTGCCCTTGTCCCAGGTGGAGGAGTTTAAGTATCTTGGGGTCTTGTTCACGAGTGGGGGAAAGATGGAGCATGAGATCGACAGGCGGATCGGTGCAGCGTCTGCAGTTATGCGGACGTTGTATCGGTCCGTCGTGGTGAAGAAGGAGCTGAGCCAAAAAGCAAAGCTCTCGATTTACCGGTCGATCTTCGTTCCTACCCTCACCTATGGTCATGAACTATGGGTCATGACCGAAAGAACGAAATCCCGGATACAAGCGGCTGAAATGAGCTTCCTCCGTAGGGTGGCTGGGCGTACCCTTAGAGATAGGGTGAGGAGCTCAGTCACCCTTAGAGATAGGGTGAGGAGCTCAGTCACCTTTAGAGATAGGGTGAGGAGCTCAGTCACCCTTAGAGATAGGGTGAGGAGCTCAGTCACCCTTAGAGATAGGGTGAGGAGCTCAGTCACCCTTAGAGATAGGGTGAGGAGCTCAGTCACCCTTAGAGATAGGGTGAGGAGCTCAGTCACCCTTAGAGATAGGGTGAGGAGCTCAGTCACTCTTAGAGATAGGGTGAGGAGCTCAGTCACCCTTAGAGATAGGGGGAGGAGCTCAGTCACCCTTAGAGATAGGGTGAGGAGCTCAGTCACCCTTAGAGATAGGGGGAGGAGCTCAGTCACCCTTAGAGATAGGGGGAGGAGCTCAGTCACCCTTAGAGATAGGGGGAGGAGCTCAGTCACCCTTAGAGATAGGGTGAGGAGCTCAGTCACCCTTAGAGATAGGGTGAGGAGCTCAGTCACCCTTAGAGATAGGGGGAGGAGCTTAGTCACCAGGGAGGAGCTCGGAGTAGAGCCGCTGCTCCTTCACGTCGAGAGGAGCCAGCTGAGGTGGCTCGGGCATCTATTTCAGATGCCCCCCAGACGCCTCCCTAGGGAGGTGTTCCGGGCATGTCCCTCTGGTAGGAGGCCTCGGGGCAGACCCAGGACACGATGGAGGGACTATGTCTCTCTATGGCCTGGTAACGCCTCGGTGTGCCACCGGAAGAGCTGGAGGAAGAGTCTGGGGTGAGGGAAGTCTGGACAACTCTGCTCAGACTGCTTCCTCCGCGACCCGGCCTGGATAAGCGGCAGACAATGGATGGATGGATGGATAAGGCAATATGGTGGATTTTTTGAGCATGAGGAGGAGCAGGAGCATTGTTCGTGAGCGCCATGTCTTCTTCTGTGGTTTTTTTGTGAGTGTGTATTGGGTGAGTCACAGCGTCCCCTAAAGGCCTGTCATAGGTACTACATGCCCTCAGGCATCGTGTTGATCCCAGTTCATAGTGATGGAATGGTGTTTGAGAATGCTGGAGAGAAAAAAGATTGTTCTGGATCATGTGGACAGGGTCGGAATGCAGCCTTTGTCTTAATCTTAATATGTGTGATTTTTTTAGGGGTGTGTATAGTTGTACAGTTACATTGACTCTTTGTTTATTTTCTTTTTAATAAATAATTGATTTTGCATTAATTTTGTGAGACCAAAATGAAGAAGGTGTTGCCAATTGTACGTAAAAATAGATTATAACTACAGACTTTACATATTACGTGCGTGTGATTTTTAAACAGACAACATATTGCAACAATATGTAGAAGAGCTGATCACCCAAATTTAACAAACATCAGATGGACGTAAGATAAATGGACTCACAAAGGTGCAGCGGTGACTTGATCCAGAACAGACATCTTCCTATCAAGACCTCCAGATTCAGCTCCAGGTCCTCCAGTCTGCAGACTCCTGCTCTCGTCTACCTGATCTGCAGGTGTACCAGACTGCTTGTGATGGTGTTTGGGTTTTAGTATGAACAATTAACACTGAGATGTTAAAGTACAATGTAGAAATACAGGTGAACCCAGATGCACGCCACTGCAGGTATTAGTGCTAACAGTTCAACTCACATGCCCTAGTCAGCTCGACAACCGGTTCACTTGGATGAACGACTCAAAAACCCGTGAGTCCGTTCAAGGAGTTTCTCATCACGAGTGTGTTATTGTAAGGCACGCTGTAGGAAAGAGGAATAGAATGGTGGAAGAGACAGAGGATGTAAATAATGCGTGTGTGGTGTGTAGGTTTACAGTCGAGGTTTCCGTATGTCGAAGTGGCCTTGCTGTGTGAATGACACATGAATGAATGGTTGAACATGAGGATCATGTAAAAGCAGGTTGAGACTCTTGAAGCATTAAGAATTTGAATGATTATGATGTGATTGGCAGCGTTGGGTTTGTCGTGGTAACTCCCACAATGATACGCATTATCCTCCCGACTTCCCTTTGAGTTCATGAGTCCACTAGTTCTACTGGGATCATGTATCTAAAAATATGTGGGGGAGTCGATGTCTTTCTGTAAGGCGTCATACCACTTTTACTGGTTAAACCTGCCTCTGTTAGGTTTGCGTGACCTTTTCAGTTTTGAAAGATGAGATAACCTCAGCTCATTAAGAGACAATAGCTTGAATGTGCAAGATGGGCGAGGCAGTCTAGTTGCTGAGATTTGCATTTGAACAAACAGTGGAATTCACATACTTGCGTTATTATCAGGTAACACATGAACGCAATCATATGTTGTAGACTCTTGATAAAAAAAAAACGAGATAGTTTAAAAGGGTTCGAAGAGGCGATACTACAGGACATCTCGGGAGGAGTCAGATTCATATTATATACAACAACATTAAATTAAACTAAATCAAGATAAACACGAACAAAGAAAAATAATTGTCTTGACTCCTGCAAAGAGTGATCTCACCTCATGAAGGACACAGAGATAAATATTCAAATACATAAGTACACACACCATTGAAACATATTTTAATACGGCTCACCACCACTTCCAAACTAAATGATTTTCTTTCTGTCTCCAAGGTTTTTTTTAACCACTTCATATAAAAAAAAAAAAAAAAAATCCAACATCAAAAGTGATTGTTGATTTTGATCAAATAAAAAAAAACAAAAATGTCTCAACTTTATAGAACTATTGTCACGAGAAGAAAATTCTCTTCAGTGAATGTACAGCATGACAACAGGTCCACTAACAGTATTATTATTACTATTGTTATCTTATTTTAATAATCAACAGTAAAACAACATTAATACACGTATTGACTTCAATAAGATGCAGTTCACATTTATGACCAGTAGATAGAAAATGAAGAACAAAGAAACCTGAAGTGTGTTTGGGTTAATTAACCCTGCTGGGCCGAAAGCATTTTGTGCTGTTCTTCACTACAATTGATTTTTCCTTTATATCTCAAATATAAAATCCATAAACCTTGCCTTTTTGTTGTCATTTTGTTCAGGACAACCTCATGAATGCAGCTCTGAAGTATTGTTTTCAGTTTGGCATACTTTATTAACACAGTGGATCTAAAAACACCATAAAACTACAAATTCGGTTGGGATAAACATAGATTTATTGATAACAAAATTCCTAGACATGCTCAACGAATCATTTAGTTTACTTGTGAAGTAAATCTAAACTATAATTAAAGCTGCAAGCAGCATTGGTCGGGACCTCGAGATTGCCCGTCGGGGGGGTGGCTATGAACGGTTCAAAATATTTGCTTAAATATTAAAAAAAAAAAAAAAAAAATTTTGTATGACTTTTATTTTGAAAAAACTGCGTCAAAATCAGCTAATTAGCTAGTGATTTGTGATCGCGGCAACCCCATTAGGCTACCTACCAAATTTCGGCTCAATCCGACAATGTTTGCTCGCATGCTAACAGGCATGCTAAGCCGCAAGCTAGCCGAGCTGCCTGAAAATGTCTCTTGGGTACTCCCCAGATGGCCCCGATCCTGAATGTGGTCTTACTTCAATTCTAGTGTAAAAGACACAGCACTTATGGCACAATAACGGTTTTTCAAAAACTTCCACCGACATGAATTATATGGCCTCAGGCCAGGCCTCCTACGGAGGTCAGTGTGGGACATGAGAGTGACCTGGTGGAGTGCCGGGCCTAGGAGGCCCGGCTTTGTCGGCGGTGTACAAATTACAAAAGAGAGCTGCCGTTGGCCAGGCCTGCGGCCTGGCCTTTCGTAAACTGTGGCTCAAGCCCGTTGGGGTGGCCACGATCCTCTAGACCAGTTAATGATAATTTTTTAAGCGTTTAAAAAACAGTACTTTTTTTATTAGTTTTATTTTGAAAAAAACGGCCTCAAAACCAGCTAATTATGTAGTGATTCATGACTGCAGCGGCCTCATTAGGCCACCTACCAAATTTCAGCTCAATCGGATAATGTTTGTTAAAATGCTAACGGGCTTGCTAGGCCTATGAGATCCTGAAAATGTCACTGAGATGCTCCCCCTCCCCCTCCCCCGGTCCCCGGAGCAGGATTGCGCAATCCTGCTGTAGATTTTCACAGCAGGTGCACGTCACTTTGATCGTTAAGTGTGAGAGCTAGAGTGGGAGAGATATTTTCATAATTCCAAGATGTCGCAAACAACTGCTCTTAATCTATACTTATCGGGGGAGTATGTGGATAAAAATACCATACTTTTATAGGAATTTTTGTCCTCTTTAAGATTGTGTACGTTTGGAAGCAGTCGGAGGTAAACTTTGGACACCAGGGGGCGCTGTTTGGCAGGAACGGCAGATTTGGCTCCATCCGCTATAGTGTTAAGATTTCGGACGAGAAAAATGTTACTGTGTCGCTTTAACTCGTCATTCTGGGGACTTGTTTTGGAATTTTCCCCACATATGTTACATCCTCTTGTTCGGCAGAGTCTCGCGGGCGTGGCGATGCCCTCGGTTTGTGGCTGAGAGTCACGGTTTGCAAACAGTTAAGAGTAGTTCGGGGAGTTTAAAATCGTTGATTTTGGGGGCGAATTTTCCGTTTCCCCATGTTAATGGATGACAGGAGCCAAAAAGGCGATTAGGGGGTGGGGAGCTTGGACGGCTAATAAAAATTAAACTGGACTAGGTAAGAAAAATTCCCTCTAAATTATTGTAGTAAACAATCTCCTCTATTTTTGTATATCTCAATTTAACCGATACGACCTTCGCCCTATGATGGTTTAGATTTTCCGTTTCGGCCTTTTTTTGCCTTTTTTGGGTGAACACCTTACTTTGAAAGGCAAATAGCGGCCTTCCTGTTGGAGTTAGGTCAAAAGTTAGAGCGCGTGAGTCGTAGGGCTCGAGTAGACGAATAAGTTTCGTATTCGCGACATTTCTCTACGACATTCCTACGGACCGTGGCGGGCGATTGCAATTTTCTAGGTGGCGCTAGAGAGCCATTTTTGGATTTTCATGGAATGTTTTGACATGGTCACCGGCTCTATGCGATTTTTCACGAGCCATCCAAATTCGGTGAGTTTTTGAGCGTGTTTAGGGGGTCAAATATGAGCGCAACGGAAAAGAAAGCGGAAAAATAATAAGAATTAAAGCTGCAAGCAGCATTGGTCGGGACCTCGAGATTGCCCGTCGGGGGGGTGGCTATGAACGGTTAATTAAAAAAAATATTATTTAAGCAAAAAAAAAAAAAAATTTGTACTTTTATTTTGAAAAAACGGCGTCGGAACCAGCTAATTAGCTAGTGATTTGTGACCGCACCACCCCCATTAGGCCACCTACCAAATTTCAGCTCAATCGAACAATGTTTACTAGCATGCTAATGGGCATGCTATGCCGCAAGCTAGCGGATACACCTGAAAATCTCAGTGTGGTACTCCCCAGGTTGCCCCGATCCCAAATCTGGTCTTACTTCAATTCTAGTGTGAATGACACTGCACTTATGGAACAATAAAGGTTTTTCAAAAACTTCCAACGACATGAATTATATGGCCTCAGGCCAGGCCTCCTACGGAGGTCAGTGTGGGACATGAGACTGACCTGGTGGAGTGCCGGGCCTAGGAGGCCCGGCCTTTGTCGGCGTGAACGAAGGTGTGAATGATGCATCAATGAAGGTTTTTCACAAACTTTCACCGACATGAATTACATGTCTCAGGCCAGACCTCGTACAGGTTTTGCATGTCCTCATGACAGGACAACATGAGACATGAGAGTGAGGTCAGGTCACATGAGAGTAACCTGACCTGAGAATGACTGGTGAGGTCACTCTCAGGTCAAACTGCAGGATATGACAGGCTGTCAATCACACAGCAGTGATGAGCCTGAAGCTACAGGAAGCTGCCCATATATGGAGTGATGCACTGACCAATCACAGTGGAGAATTTCACAGCTGCACCGAGCGCGGACACTCTGACGGCAGAGTGAGACAGGGAGGATTATATTAGAAGATTTTGCGAACAACTGCTCATAATCTATACTTATCGGGGGAGTATGTGGATAAAAATACCATACTTTTGTAGGAATTTTTGTCGTCTTTCAGACGGTGTGGGTGTGGAAGCAGTCAGAGGTAAACTGTGGACACCAGGGGGCGCTGTTTGGCACTAACGGCAGATTGGGCTCCATCCGCTACAGTATTAAATTCTGGGGCGAAAAGAATGTTACTCTATCACTTTAACTCGTCATTCTGGGGACTTGTTTTGGAATTTTCCCCACATATGTTACATCCTCTTGTTCGGCAGGGTCTCGCGGGCATGGCGATGCCCTCGGTTTGTGGCTGGGAGTCACGGTTTGCAAACAGTTAAGAGTAGTTCGGGGAGTTTAAAATCGTTGATTTTCGGCGAGAATTTTCCGTTTCCCCATGTTAATGGATGACAGGAGCCAAAAAGGCGATTAGGAGGTGGGGAGCTTGGACGGCTAATAAAAATTAAACTGGACTAGGTAAGAAAAATTCCCTCTAAATATTTGTAGTAAACAATCTCCTCTATTTTTGTATATCTCAATTTAACCGTTTCGAACTTCACCCTATGATGGTTTAGATTTTCCGTTTCGGCCTTTTTTTGCCTTTTTTGGGCGAACACCTTACTTTAAAAGGCAAATAGTGGCCTTCCTGTTGGAGTTAGGTCAAAAGTTAGAGCGCGTGAGTCGTAGGGGTCGAGTAGACGAAGAAGTTTCGTATTCGCTGTTTTTCTCTACGACATTCTTACGGACCGTGGCGGGTGATTGCAATTTTCTAGGTGGCGCTAGAGAGCCATTTTTGGACTTTCATGGAATGTTTTGACATGATCTTCTGAAGGCTGCGACTTTTCACGAGCCATCCAAATTTGGTGAGTTTTTGAGCGTGGCTAGGGGGTCAAATATGAGCAAAAGTGAAAAGAAAAAAAAAAAATTAAAGCTGCAAGCAGCATTGGTCGGGACCTCGAGATTGCCCGTCGGGGGGGTGGCTATGAACGGTTAATTAAAAAAAATATTATTTAAGCAAAAAAAAAATAAAAAAAAAATTAGTACTTTTATTTTGAAAATGCGGGGTCAAAACCAGGTAATTAGTTAGTGGTTTGTGACCGCAGCGCTCCCATTAGGCCACCTACCAAATTTCAGCTCAATCGGACAATGTTTGGTAGCATGCTAATGTGCATGCTATGCCGCAAGCTAGCGGATACACATGAAAAGCTCAGTGTGGTACTCCCCAGGTTGCCCCGATCCCGAATCTGGTCTTACTTCAATTCTAGTGTGAATGACACTGCACTTATGGAACAATAAAGGTTTTTCAAAAACTTCCACCGACATGAATTATATGGCCTCAGGCCAGGCCTCCTACGGAGGTCAGTGTGTGACATGAGAGTGACCTGGTGGAGTGCCGGGCCTAGGAGGCCCGGCCTTTGTCGGCGTAAACGAAGGTGTGATTGATCCAGCAATAAAGGTTTTTCACAAACTCTCACCGACTTCCATCGTACAAAGGTCAGTGTGGGACGATGGAGTGACCTGGTGGAGTGCCGGGCCTAGGAGGCCCGGCCTTTGCCGGCGTGAACGAAGGTGTGAATGATGCAGCAATGAAGGTTTTTCACAAACTTCCACCGACATGAGTTACATGGCCTCAGGCCAAGCCTCCTACAGAGGTCAGTGTGGGACATGAGAGTGACCTGGTGGAGTGCCGGGCCTAGGAGGCCCGGCCTTTGTCGGCGTGAACGAAGGTGTGAATGATGCATCAATGAAGGTTTTTCACAAACTTCCACCGACATGAATTACATGTCTCAGGCCAGGTCTCATACAGGTTTTGCATGTCCTCATGACAGGAGAACATGAGACACGAGAGTGAGGTCAGGTCACATGAGAGTAACCTGACCTGAGAATGACTGGTGAGGTCACTCTCAGGTCAAACTGCAGGATATGACAGGCTGTCAATCACACAGCAGTGATGAGCCTGAAGCTACAGGAAGCTGCCCATATATGGAGTGATGCACTGACCAATCACAGTGGAGAATTTCACAGCTGCACCGAGCGCGGACACTCTGACGTCAGAGTGAGACAGGGAGGATTATATTCAAAGATTTTGCGAACAACTGCTCTTAATCTATACTTATCGGGGGAGTATGTGGATAAAAATACCATACTTTTGTAGGAATTTTTGTCCTCTTTAATATTGTGTGGGTTTGGAAGCAGTCAGAGGTAAAGTTTGGACACCAGGGTGCGCTGTTTGGCAGGAACGGCAGATTTGGCTCCATCCGCTATAGTGTTAAGATTTAGGACGAGAAAAATGTTACTGTGTCGCTTTAACTCGTCATTCTGGGGACTTGTTTTGGAATTTTCCCCACATATGTTACATCCTCTTGTTTGGCAGGGTCTCGTGGGCGTGGCGATGCCCTCGGTTTGTGGCTGAGACTCACGGTTTGCAAACAGTTAAGAATAGTTCGGGGAGTTTAAAATCGTTGATTTTGGGGGCGAATTTTCCGTTTCCCCATGTTAATGGATGACAGGAGCCAAAAAGGCGATTAGGGGGTGGGGAGCTTGGACGGCTAATAAAAATTAAAGTGGACTAGGTAAGAAAAATTCCCTCTAAATATTTGTAGTAAACAATCTCCTCTATTTTTGTATATCTCAATTTAACCGATACGACCTTCGCCCTATGATGGTTTAGATTTTCCGTTTCGGCCTTTTTTTGCCTTTTTTGGGTGAACACCTTACTTTGAAAGGCAAATAGCGGCCTTCCTGTTGGAGTTAGGTCAAAAGTTAGAGCGCGTGAGTCGTAGGGCTCGAGTAGACGAACAAATTTCGTATTCGCGACATTTCTCTACGACATTCCTACGGACCGTGGCGGGCGATTAAATGTGTCTAGGTGGCGCTAGAGAGCCATTTTTGGAATTTAATGGAATTTATTGACGTGATAATATAGATTGCCACACTTTTGACAAGTCTTCCAAATTTGGTGAGTTTTTGAGCGTGTTTAGGGGGTCAAATATGGGATTTAGTCCGTGAAAGAAAAAGAAAAATAAAAAAAGAATAAACATTCGAAAAACAATATATAATTTCGCCACCAGGTAGTGGCCGACGCCCCCTTCGGGGGCGTCGGCCACTCTGGGAGGGTCAGGAGAGTAACCGGATGAGTGCGGGCCCTCCTTCGGAGGGCCCGCACTTTTGGCGACGACGAAATCCAAAAGAGACCTGCCGTTGGCTGGGCCTAGGGCCCAGCCGTTGGCGAGGTCCCTAAATATAATAATAAGAAACATTCGAAATACAATATATAATTTCGCCACCAGGTAGTGGCCGACGCCCCCTTCGGGGGCGTCGGCCACTCTGGGAGGGTCAGGAGAGTAACCGGATGAGTGCGGGCCCTCCTTCGGAGGGCCCGCACTTTTGGCGACGACGAAATCCAAAAGAGACCTGCCGTTGGCATGGGCCAAGGGCCCATGCCGTTGGCGAGGTCCCTAATTAAAGCTGCAAGCAGCATTGGTCGGGACCTCGAGATTGCCCGTCGGGGGGGTGGCTATGAACGGTTCAAAATATTTGCTTAAATATTAAAAAAAAAAAAAAAAAAATTTTGTATGACTTTTATTTTGAAAAAACTGCGTCAAAATCAGCTAATTAGCTAGTGATTTGTGATCGCGGCAACCCCATTAGGCTACCTACCAAATTTCGGCTCAATCCGACAATGTTTGCTCGCATGCTAACAGGCATGCTAAGCCGCAAGCTAGCCGAGCTGCCTGAAAATGTCTCTTGGGTACTCCCCAGATGGCCCCGATCCTGAATGTGGTCTTACTTCAATTCTAGTGTAAAAGACACAGCACTTATGGCACAATAACGGTTTTTCAAAAACTTCCACCGACATGAATTATATGGCCTCAGGCCAGGCCTCCTACGGAGGTCAGTGTGGGACATGAGAGTGACCTGGTGGAGTGCCGGGCCTAGGAGGCCCGGCTTTGTCGGCGGTGTACAAATTACAAAAGAGAGCTGCCGTTGGCCAGGCCTGCGGCCTGGCCTTTCGTAAACTGTGGCTCAAGCCCGTTGGGGTGGCCACGATCCTCTAGACCAGTTAATGATAATTTTTTAAGCGTTTAAAAAACAGTACTTTTTTTATTAGTTTTATTTTGAAAAAAACGGCCTCAAAACCAGCTAATTATGTAGTGATTCATGACTGCAGCGGCCTCATTAGGCCACCTACCAAATTTCAGCTCAATCGGATAATGTTTGTTAAAATGCTAACGGGCTTGCTAGGCCTATGAGATCCTGAAAATGTCACTGAGATGCTCCCCCTCCCCCTCCCCCGGTCCCCGGAGCAGGATTGCGCAATCCTGCTGTAGATTTTCACAGCAGGTGCACGTCACTTTGATCGTTAAGTGTGAGAG
Organism: Blennius ocellaris; assembly: GCF_963422515.1. Classification (NCBI taxonomy): domain Eukaryota; kingdom Metazoa; phylum Chordata; class Actinopteri; order Blenniiformes; family Blenniidae; genus Blennius; species Blennius ocellaris. Next base: position 263,243 of record NC_137651.1, on the reverse strand, counting down.
CTAGAGTGGGAGAGATATTTTCATAATTCCAAGATGTCGCAAACAACTGCTCTTAATCTATACTTATCGGGGGAGTATGTGGATAAAAATACCATACTTTTATAGGAATTTTTGTCCTCTTTAAGATTGTGTACGTTTGGAAGCAGTCGGAGGTAAACTTTGGACACCAGGGGGCGCTGTTTGGCAGGAACGGCAGATTTGGCTCCATCCGCTATAGTGTTAAGATTTCGGACGAGAAAAATGTTACTGTGTCGCTTTAACTCGTCATTCTGGGGACTTGTTTTGGAATTTTCCCCACATATGTTACATCCTCTTGTTCGGCAGAGTCTCGCGGGCGTGGCGATGCCCTCGGTTTGTGGCTGAGAGTCACGGTTTGCAAACAGTTAAGAGTAGTTCGGGGAGTTTAAAATCGTTGATTTTGGGGGCGAATTTTCCGTTTCCCCATGTTAATGGATGACAGGAGCCAAAAAGGCGATTAGGGGGTGGGGAGCTTGGACGGCTAATAAAAATTAAACTGGACTAGGTAAGAAAAATTCCCTCTAAATTATTGTAGTAAACAATCTCCTCTATTTTTGTATATCTCAATTTAACCGATACGACCTTCGCCCTATGATGGTTTAGATTTTCCGTTTCGGCCTTTTTTTGCCTTTTTTGGGTGAACACCTTACTTTGAAAGGCAAATAGCGGCCTTCCTGTTGGAGTTAGGTCAAAAGTTAGAGCGCGTGAGTCGTAGGGCTCGAGTAGACGAATAAGTTTCGTATTCGCGACATTTCTCTACGACATTCCTACGGACCGTGGCGGGCGATTGCAATTTTCTAGGTGGCGCTAGAGAGCCATTTTTGGATTTTCATGGAATGTTTTGACATGGTCACCGGCTCTATGCGATTTTTCACGAGCCATCCAAATTCGGTGAGTTTTTGAGCGTGTTTAGGGGGTCAAATATGAGCGCAACGGAAAAGAAAGCGGAAAAATAATAAGAATTAAAGCTGCAAGCAGCATTGGTCGGGACCTCGAGATTGCCCGTCGGGGGGGTGGCTATGAACGGTTCAAAATATTTGCTTAAATATAAAAAAAAAAAAAAAAAAAATTATGACTTTTATTTTGAAATAACTGCGTCAAAACCAGCTAATTAGCTAGTGATTTGTGATTGCAGCAACCCCATTAGGCTAACTACCAAATTTCGGCTCAATCAGACAATGTTTCCTCGCATGCTAACAGGCATGCTAAGCCGCAAGCTAGCCGAGCTGCCTAAAAATGTCTGTTGGGTGCTCCCCTGATGGCCCCGATCCTGAATCTGGTCTTACTTCAATTCTAGTGTAAAAGACACAGCACTTATGGCACAATAAAGATTTTTCAAAAACTTCCACCGACATGAATTACATGGCCTCAGGCCAAGCCTCCTACAGAGGTCAGTGTGGGACGATGGAGAGACCTGGTGGAGTGCCGGGCCTAGGAGGCCCGGCCTTTGTCGGCGTGAACGAAGGTGTGAATGATGCAGCAATGAAGGTTTTTCACAAACTTCCACCGACATGAATTACATGTCTCAGGCCAGACCTCGTACAGGTTTTGCATGTCCTCATGACAGGAGAACATGAGACATGAGAGTGAGGTCAGGTCACATGAGAGTAACCTGACCTGAGAATGACTGGTGAGGTCACTCTCAGGTCAAACTGCAGGATATGACAGGCTGTCAATCACACAGCAGTGATGAGCCTGAAGCTACAGGAAGCTGCCCATATATGGAGTGATGCACTGACCAATCACAGTGGAGAATTTCACAGCTGCGCCGAGCGCGGACACTCTGACGGCAGAGTGAGCCAGAGAGGATTATATTCAAAGATTTTGCGATCAACTGCTCTTAATCTATACTTATCGGGGGAGTATGTGGATAAAAATACCATACTTTTGTAGGGATTTTTGTCCTCTTTCAGAATGTATGGGTTTGGAAGCAGTCGGAGGTAAACTTTGGACACCAGGGTGCGCTGTTTGGCGACAACGCCGGATATCTCCCATCAGGATTCAATGTAAAAATGTAGAACGAAGAAAATGTTACTGTGTCGCTTTAACTCGTCATTCTGGGGACTTGTTTTGGAATTTTCCCCACATATGTTACATCCTCTTGTTCGGCAGGGTCTCGCGGGCGTGGCGATGCCCTCGGTTTGTGGCTGAGAGTCACGGTTTGCAAACAGTTAAGAGTAGTTCGGGGAGTTTAAAATCGTTTATTTTCGGCGAGAATTGTCCGTTTCCCCATGTTAATGGATGACAGGAGCCAAAAAGCCGATTAGGGGGTGGGGAGCTTGGACGGCTAATAAAAATTAAACTGGACTAGGTAAGAAAATTTCCCTCTAGTGTTCAGTAGTAAACAATCTCCTCTATTTTTGTATATCTCAATTTAACCGATGCGACCTTCGCCCTATGAGGAGTTAAATTTTCCGTTTCTGCCTTTTTTTCCCTTTTTTGGGCGAACACCTTACTTTGAAAGGCAAATAGCCGGCTTCCTGTTGGAGTTAGGTCAAAAGTTAGAGCGCGTGAGTCGTAGGGCTCGAGTAGACGAACAAGTTTCGTATTCGCGACATTTCTCTACGACATTCCTACGGACCGTGGCGGGCGCTTAAAAGTGTCTAGGTGGCGCTAGAGAGCCATTTTTGGATTTTGATGGAATTTTTTGACATGGTCACCGGCTCTATGCGATTTTTCACGAGCCTCCCAAATTTGGTGAGTTTTTGAGCGTGTTTAGGGGGTCCAATCTGAGCGTAACGAAAAAGAAAAAAAACAAAAAATATATAATAATTAAAGCTGCAAGCAGCATTGGTCGGGACCTCGAGATTGCCCGTCGGGGGGGTGGCTATGAACGGTTCAAAATATTTGCTTAAATATTAAAAAAAAAAAAAAAAAAATTTGTATGACTTTTATTTTGAAAAAACTGCGTCAAAATCAGCTAATTAGCTAGTGATTTGTGATCGCGGCAACCCCATTAGGCTACCTACCAAATTTCGGCTCAATCCGACAATGTTTGCTCGCATGCTAACAGGCATGCTAAGCCGCAAGCTAGCCGAGCTGCCTGAAAATGTGTCTTGGGTACTCCCCAGATGGCCCCGATCCTGAATGTGGTCTTACTTCAATTCTAGTGTAAAAGACACAGCACTTATGGCACAATAACGGTTTTTCAAAAACTTCCACCGACATGAATTATATGGCCTCAGGCCAGGCCTCCTACGGAGGTCAGTGTGGGACATGAGAGTGACCTGGTGGAGTGCCGGGCCTAGGAGGCCCGGCTTTGTCGGCGGTGTACAAATTACAAAAGAGAGCTGCCGTTGGCCAGGCCTGCGGCCTGGCCTTTCGTAAACTGTGGCTCAAGCCCGTTGGGGTGGCCACGATCCTCTAGACCAGTTAATGATAATTTTTTAAGCGTTTAAAAAACAGTATTTTTTTAATTACTTTTATTTTGAAAAAAACGGCTCAAAACCAGCTAATTATGTAGTGATTCCTGACCGCAGCGGCCTCATTAGGCCACCTACCAAATTTCAGCTCAATCGGATAATGTTTGTTAAAATGCTAACGGGCTTGCTAGGCCTATGAGATCCTGAAAATGTCACTGAGATGCTCCCCCTCCCCCTCCCCCGGTCCCCGGAGCAGGATTGCGCAATCCTGCTGTAGATTTTCACAGCAGGTGCACGTCACTTTGATCATTAAGTGTGAGAGCTAGAGTGGAAGAGAGTGAAGATGAATTCCAGAACTTTGCGAACAACTGCTCTGAATCCATAGTTATCGGGGGAGTATGTGGATAAAAATACCATACTTTTGTAGGAATTTTTATCCTCTTTCGGACTGTGTGGGTTTGGAAGCAGTCGAAGGTAAAATTTGGACACCAGGGGGCGCTGTTTGGCGACAACGCCGGATATCTCCCATCAGGATTCAATGTAAAAATGTAGAACGGAAAAAATGTTACTCTATCACTTTAACTCGTCATTCTGGGGACTTGTTTTGGAATTTTCCCCACATATGTTACATCCTCTTGTTCGGCAGGGTCTCGTGGGTGTGGCAATGCCCTCGGTTTGTGGCTGAGAGTCACGGTTTGCAAACAGTTAAGAGTAGTTCGGGGAGTGTAAAATCGTTGATTTTGGGGGAGAAATTTCGGTTTCCCCATGTTAATGGATGACAGGAGCCAAAAAGGCGATTAGGGGGTGGGGAGCTTGGACGGCTAATAAAAATTAAACTGGACTAGGTAAGAAAAATTCCCTCTAAATATTTGTAGTAAACAATCTCCTCTATTTTTGTATATCTCAATTTCACCGATACGACCTTCGCCCTATGATGGTTTAGATTTTCCGTTTCGGCCTTTTTTTGCCTTTTTTGGGTGAACACCTTACTTTGAAAGGCAAATAGCGGCCTTCCTGTTGGAGTTAGGTCAAAAGTTAGAGCGCGTGAGTCGTCGGGCTCGAGTAGACGAACAAATTTCGTATTCGCGACATTTCTCTACGACATTCCTACGGACCGTGGCGGGCGATTTAAATTTTGTAGGTGGCGCTAGAGAGCCATTTTTTGATTTTCTTGGAATGTTTTGACATGGTCACCGGCTCTATGCGATTTTTCACGAGCCTTCCAAATTTGGTGAGTTTTTGAGCGTGTCTAGGGGGTCAAATATGAGCGTAACGGCGAAAAAAATATAATAATAATAATAAGAAAAAACATTCGAAAAACAATATACAATTTCGCCACCAGTTAGTGGCCGACGCCCCCTTCGGGGGCGTCGGCCACTCTGGGAGGGTCAGGAGAGGGCCTGGATGAGTGCGGGCCCTCCTTCGGAGGGCCCGCACTTTTGGCGACGACGAAATCCAAAAGAGACCTGCCGTTGGCTGGGCCTAGGGCCCACCCGTTGGCGAGGTCCCTAATAATAAGAAGAAAAAACATTCGAAAAACAATATACAATTTCGCCACCAGGTAGTGGCCGCGCCCCCTTCGGGGGCGCGGCCACTCTGAGAGGGTCAGGGGAGGTCCTGGATGAGTGCGGGCCCTCCTTCGGAGGGCCCGCACTTTTGGCGACGACGAAATCCAAAAGAGACCTGCCGTTGGCTGGGCCTAGGGCCCACCCGTTGGCGAGGTCCCTAATTAAAGCTGCAAGCAGCATTGGTCGGGACCTCGAGACTACCCGTCGGGGGGGTGGCTATGAACGGTTAATTAAAAAAAATATTATTGAAGCAAAAAAAAAAAAAAAAAAAAATTTGTACTTTTATTTTGAAAAAACGGCGTCGGAACCAGCTAATTAGCTAGTGATTTGTGACCGCAGCACCCCCATTAGGCCACCTACCAAATTTCAGCTCAATCGAACAATGTTTACAAGCATGCTAACGGGCATGCTATGCCGCAAGCTAGCGGATACACGGTAAAATCTCAGTGTGGTACTCCCCAGGTTGCCCCGATCCCAAATCTGGTCTTACTTCAATTCTAGTGTGAATGACACTGCACTAATGGAACAATAAAGGTTTTTCAAAAACTTCCACCGACATGAATTATATGGCCTCAGGCCAGGCCTCCTACGGAGGTCAGTGTGTGACATGAGAGTGACCTGGTGGAGTGCCGGGCCTAGGAGGCCCGGCCTTTGTCGGCGGTGTGCGAAGGTGTGAATGATGCCATAAAGGTATTTCACAAACTTCCACCGACATGAATGTGAGGGCCTCAGGCCAAGCCTCGTACAGGTTTTGCATGTCCTCATGACAGGAGAACATGAGACATGAGAGTGAGGTCAGGTCACATGAGAGTAACCTGACCTGAGAATGACTGGTGAGGTCACTCTCAGGTCAAACTGCAGGATATGACAGGCTGTCAATCACACAGCAGTGATGAGCCTGAAGCTACAGGAAGCTGCCCATATATGGAGTGATGCACTGACCAATCACAGTGGAGAATTTCACAGCTGCGCTGAGCGCGGACACTCTGACGGCAGAGTGAGACAGAGAGGATTATATTAGAAGATTTTGCGAACAACTGCTCTTAATCTATACTTATCGGGGGAGTATGTGGATAAAAATGCCATACTTTTGTAGGAATTTTTGTCCTCTTTAATACTGTGTGGGTGTGGAAGCAGTCAGAGGTAAACTTTGGACACCAGGGGGCGCTGTTTGGCAGGAACGGCAGATTTGGCTCCATCCGCTATAGTGTTAAGATTTCGGACGAGAAAAATGTTACTGTGTCGCTTTAACTCGTCATTCTGGGGACTTGTTTTGGAATTTTCCCCACATATGTTACATCCTCTTGTTCGGCAGGGTCTCGTGGGCGTGGCGATGCCCTCGGTTTGTGGCTGAGACTCACGGTTTGCAAACAGTTAAGAATAGTTCGGGGAGTTTAAAATCGTTGATTTTGGGGGCGAATTTTCCGTTTCCCCATGTTAATGGATGACAGGAGCCAAAAAGGCGATTAGGGGGTGGGGAGCTTGGACGGCTAATAAAAATTAAACTGGACTAGGTAAGAAAATTTCCCTCTAGAGTTCAGTAGTAAACAATCTCCTCTATTTTTGTATATCTCAATTTAACCGATGCGACCTTCGCCCTATGATGGTTTAGATTTTCCGTTTCGGCCTTTTTTTGCCTTTTTTGGGTGAACACCTTACTTTGAAAGGCAAATAGCGGCCTTCCTGTTGGAGTTAGGTCAAAAGTTAGAGCGCGTGAGTCGTAGGGGTCGAGTAGACGAAGAAGTTTCGTATTCGCTGTTTTTCTCTACGACATTCCTACGGACCGTGGCGGGTGATTGCAATTTTCTAGGTGGCGCTAGAGAGCCATTTTTGGACTTTCTTGGAATTTTTTTATAGAAACCTCGAATGGAGCGCAGACGTGACGAGTCTGCCAAATTGGGTGAGTTTTTGAGCGTGTTTAGGGGGTGAAAAATGAGGCTAAGCGCAAAAAAAAAAATATAATAATAATAAGAAAAAACATTCGAAAAACAATATATAATTTCGCCACCAGGTAGTGGCCGACGCCCCCTTCGGGGGCGTCGGCCACTCTGGGAGGGTCAGGAGAGGGCCTGGATGAGTGCGGGCCCTCCTTCGGAGGGCCCGCACTTTTGGCGACGACGAAATCCAAAAGAGACCTGCCGTTGGCATGGGCCTAGGGCCCATGCCGTTGGCGAGGTCCCTAATTAAAGCTGCAAGCAGCATTGGTCGGGACCTCGAGACTGCCCGTCGGGGGGGTGGCTATGAACGGTTAATAAAAAAGACAATTTTTTAAGTTAAAAAAAAAAAAAAAAAAAAAAAAAGACTTTTATTTTGAAAAAACGGCGTCAAAACCAGCTAATTAGCTAGTGATTTGTGATCGCAGCAACCCCATTAGGCTACCTACCAAATATCGGCTCAATCAGACAATGTTTGCGACCATGCTAGCAGGCATGCTAAGCCGCAAGCTAGCCGAGCTGCCTGAAAATGTCTGTTAGGTACTCCCCAGATGGCCCCGATCCTGAATCTGGTCTTACTTCAATTGTAGTGTAAAAGACACAGCACTTATGGCACAATAAAGGTTTTTCAAAAACTTCCACCGACATGAATTACATGGCCTCAGGCCAAGCCTCCTACAGAGGTCAGTGTGGGACATGAGAGTGACCTGGTGGAGTGCCGGGCCTAGGAGGCCCGGCCTTTGTCGGCGGTGTGCGAAGGTGTGAATGATGCCATAAAGGTTTTTCACAAACTTCCACCGACATGAATGTGAGGGCCTCAGGCCAGGTCTCATACAGGTTTTGCATGTCCTCATGACAGGAGAACATGAGACATGAGAGTGAGGTCAGGTCACATGAGAGTAACCTGACCTGAGAATGACTGCTGAGGTCACTCTCAGGTCAAACTGCAGGATATGACAGGCTGTCAATCACACAGCAGTGATGAGCCTGAAGCTACAGGAAGCTGGCCATATATGGAGTGATGCACTGACCAATCACAGTGGAGAATTTCACAGCTGCGCCGAGCGCGGACACTCTGACGTCAGAGTGAGGCAGAGAGGATTATATTAGAAGATTTTGCGAACAACTGCTCTTAATCTATACTTATCGGGGGAGTATGTGGATAAAAGTACCATACTTTTGTAGGAATTTTTGTCGTCTTTAATACTGTGTGGGTTTGGAAGCAGTCAGAGGTAAAGTTTGGACACCAGGGGGCGCTGTTTGGCAGGAACGGCAGATTTGGCTCCATCCGCTATAGTGTTAAGATTTCGGACGAGAAAAATGTTACTGTGTCGCTTTAACTCGTCATTCTGGGGACTTGTTTTGGAATTTTCCCCACATATGTTACATCCTCTTGTTCGGCAGGGTCTCGTGAGCGTGGCGATGCCCTCGGTTTGTGGCTGAGAGTTACGGTTTGCAAGCAGTTAAGAGTAGTTCGGGGAGTTTTAAATCGTTGATTTTCGGCGAGAATTTTCCGTTTCCCCATGTTAATGGATGACAGGAGCCAAAATGCCGATTAGGGGGTGGGGAGCTTGGACGGCTAATAAAAATTAAACTGGACTAGGTAAGAAAATTTCCCTCTAGAGTTCAGTAGTAAACAATCTCCTCTATTTTTGTATATCTCAATTTAACCGATGCGACCTTCGCCCTATGAGGAGTTAAATTTTCCGTTTCTGCCTTTTTTTCCCTTTTTTGGGCGAATACCTTACATTGAAAGGCAAATAGCCGGCTTCCTGTTGGAGTTAGGGCAAAAGTTAGAGCGCGTGAGTCGTAGGGCTCGAGTAGACGAACAAATTTCGTATTCGCGACATTTCTCTACGACATTCCTACGGACCGTGGCGGGCGATTTAAATTTTGTAGGTGGCGCTAGAGAGCCATTTTTGGACTTTCCTGGAATGTTTTTACATGATCTTCTGAAGGCTGCAACTTTTCACGAGCCTGCCAAATTTGGTGAGTTTTTGAGCGTGTTTAGGGGGTCAAATATGAGTGAAAGTGAAAAGAAAAACGAACGAATAATAATAATTAAAGCTGCAAGCAGCATTGGTCGGGACCTCGAGATTGCCCGTCGGGGGGGTGGCTATGAACGGTTCAAAATATTTGCTTAAATATTAAAAAAAAAAAAAAAAAAATTTGTATGACTTTTATTTTGAAAAAACTGCGTCAAAATCAGCTAATTAGCTAGTGATTTGTGATCGCGGCAACCCCATTAGGCTACCTACCAAATTTCGGCTCAATCCGACAATGTTTGCTCGCATGCTAACAGGCATGCTAAGCCGCAAGCTAGCCGAGCTGCCTGAAAATGTGTCTTGGGTACTCCCCAGATGGCCCCGATCCTGAATGTGGTCTTACTTCAATTCTAGTGTAAAAGACACAGCACTTATGGCACAATAACGGTTTTTCAAAAACTTCCACCGACATGAATTATATGGCCTCAGGCCAGGCCTCCTACGGAGGTCAGTGTGGGACATGAGAGTGACCTGGTGGAGTGCCGGGCCTAGGAGGCCCGGCTTTGTCGGCGGTGTACAAATTACAAAAGAGAGCTGCCGTTGGCCAGGCCTGCGGCCTGGCCTTTCGTAAACTGTGGCTCAAGCCCGTTGGGGTGGCCACGATCCTCTAGACCAGTTAATGATAATTTTTTAAGCGTTTAAAAAACAGTATTTTTTTAATTACTTTTATTTTGAAAAAAACGGCTCAAAACCAGCTAATTATGTAGTGATTCCTGACCGCAGCGGCCTCATTAGGCCACCTACCAAATTTCAGCTCAATCGGATAATGTTTGTTAAAATGCTAACGGGCTTGCTAGGCCTATGAGATCCTGAAAATGTCACTGAGATGCTCCCCCTCCCCCTCCCCCGGTCCCCGGAGCAGGATTGCGCAATCCTGCTGTAGATTTTCACAGCAGGTGCACGTCACTTTGATCATTAAGTGTGAGAGCTAGAGTGGAAGAGAGTGAAGATGAATTCCAGAACTTTGCGAACAACTGCTCTGAATCCATAGTTATCGGGGGAGTATGTGGATAAAAATACCATACTTTTGTAGGAATTTTTATCCTCTTTCGGACTGTGTGGGTTTGGAAGCAGTCGAAGGTAAAATTTGGACACCAGGGGGCGCTGTTTGGCGACAACGCCGGATATCTCCCATCAGGATTCAATGTAAAAATGTAGAACGGAAAAAATGTTACTCTATCACTTTAACTCGTCATTCTGGGGACTTGTTTTGGAATTTTCCCCACATATGTTACATCCTCTTGTTCGGCAGGGTCTCGTGGGTGTGGCAATGCCCTCGGTTTGTGGCTGAGAGTCACGGTTTGCAAACAGTTAAGAGTAGTTCGGGGAGTGTAAAATCGTTGATTTTGGGGGAGAAATTTCGGTTTCCCCATGTTAATGGATGACAGGAGCCAAAAAGGCGATTAGGGGGTGGGGAGCTTGGACGGCTAATAAAAATTAAACTGGACTAGGTAAGAAAAATTCCCTCTAAATATTTGTAGTAAACAATCTCCTCTATTTTTGTATATCTCAATTTCACCGATACGACCTTCGCCCTATGATGGTTTAGATTTTCCGTTTCGGCCTTTTTTTGCCTTTTTTGGGTGAACACCTTACTTTGAAAGGCAAATAGCGGCCTTCCTGTTGGAGTTAGGTCAAAAGTTAGAGCGCGTGAGTCGTCGGGCTCGAGTAGACGAACAAATTTCGTATTCGCGACATTTCTCTACGACATTCCTACGGACCGTGGCGGGCGATTTAAATTTTGTAGGTGGCGCTAGAGAGCCATTTTTTGATTTTCTTGGAATGTTTTGACATGGTCACCGGCTCTATGCGATTTTTCACGAGCCTTCCAAATTTGGTGAGTTTTTGAGCGTGTCTAGGGGGTCAAATATGAGCGTAACGGCGAAAAAAATATAATAATAATAATAAGAAAAAACATTCGAAAAACAATATACAATTTCGCCACCAGTTAGTGGCCGACGCCCCCTTCGGGGGCGTCGGCCACTCTGGGAGGGTCAGGAGAGGGCCTGGATGAGTGCGGGCCCTCCTTCGGAGGGCCCGCACTTTTGGCGACGACGAAATCCAAAAGAGACCTGCCGTTGGCTGGGCCTAGGGCCCACCCGTTGGCGAGGTCCCTAATTAAAGCTGCAAGCAGCATTGGTCGGGACCTCGAGACTGCCCGTCGGGGGGGTGGCTATGAACGGTTAATAAAAAAGACAATTTTTTAAGTTAAAAAAAAAAAAAAAAAAAAAAAAAGACTTTTATTTTGAAAAAACGGCGTCAAAACCAGCTAATTAGCTAGTGATTTGTGATCGCAGCAACCCCATTAGGCTACCTACCAAATATCGGCTCAATCAGACAATGTTTGCGACCATGCTAGCAGGCATGCTAAGCCGCAAGCTAGCCGAGCTGCCTGAAAATGTCTGTTAGGTACTCCCCAGATGGCCCCGATCCTGAATCTGGTCTTACTTCAATTGTAGTGTAAAAGACACAGCACTTATGGCACAATAAAGGTTTTTCAAAAACTTCCACCGACATGAATTACATGGCCTCAGGCCAAGCCTCCTACAGAGGTCAGTGTGGGACATGAGAGTGACCTGGTGGAGTGCCGGGCCTAGGAGGCCCGGCCTTTGTCGGCGGTGTGCGAAGGTGTGAATGATGCCATAAAGGTTTTTCACAAACTTCCACCGACATGAATGTGAGGGCCTCAGGCCAGGTCTCATACAGGTTTTGCATGTCCTCATGACAGGAGAACATGAGACATGAGAGTGAGGTCAGGTCACATGAGAGTAACCTGACCTGAGAATGACTGCTGAGGTCACTCTCAGGTCAAACTGCAGGATATGACAGGCTGTCAATCACACAGCAGTGATGAGCCTGAAGCTACAGGAAGCTGGCCATATATGGAGTGATGCACTGACCAATCACAGTGGAGAATTTCACAGCTGCGCCGAGCGCGGACACTCTGACGTCAGAGTGAGGCAGAGAGGATTATATTAGAAGATTTTGCGAACAACTGCTCTTAATCTATACTTATCGGGGGAGTATGTGGATAAAAGTACCATACTTTTGTAGGAATTTTTGTCGTCTTTAATACTGTGTGGGTTTGGAAGCAGTCAGAGGTAAAGTTTGGACACCAGGGGGCGCTGTTTGGCAGGAACGGCAGATTTGGCTCCATCCGCTATAGTGTTAAGATTTCGGACGAGAAAAATGTTACTGTGTCGCTTTAACTCGTCATTCTGGGGACTTGTTTTGGAATTTTCCCCACATATGTTACATCCTCTTGTTCGGCAGGGTCTCGTGAGCGTGGCGATGCCCTCGGTTTGTGGCTGAGAGTTACGGTTTGCAAGCAGTTAAGAGTAGTTCGGGGAGTTTTAAATCGTTGATTTTCGGCGAGAATTTTCCGTTTCCCCATGTTAATGGATGACAGGAGCCAAAATGCCGATTAGGGGGTGGGGAGCTTGGACGGCTAATAAAAATTAAACTGGACTAGGTAAGAAAATTTCCCTCTAGAGTTCAGTAGTAAACAATCTCCTCTATTTTTGTATATCTCAATTTAACCGATGCGACCTTCGCCCTATGAGGAGTTAAATTTTCCGTTTCTGCCTTTTTTTCCCTTTTTTGGGCGAATACCTTACATTGAAAGGCAAATAGCCGGCTTCCTGTTGGAGTTAGGGCAAAAGTTAGAGCGCGTGAGTCGTAGGGCTCGAGTAGACGAACAAATTTCGTATTCGCGACATTTCTCTACGACATTCCTACGGACCGTGGCGGGCGATTTAAATTTTGTAGGTGGCGCTAGAGAGCCATTTTTGGACTTTCCTGGAATGTTTTTACATGATCTTCTGAAGGCTGCAACTTTTCACGAGCCTGCCAAATTTGGTGAGTTTTTGAGCGTGTTTAGGGGGTCAAATATGAGTGAAAGTGAAAAGAAAAACGAACGAATAATAATAATTAAAGCTGCAAGCAGCATTGGTCGGGACCTCGAGATTGCCCGTCGGGGGGGTGGCTATGAACGGTTCAAAATATTTGCTTAAATATTAAAAAAAAAAAAAAAAAAATTTGTATGACTTTTATTTTGAAAAAACTGCGTCAAAATCAGCTAATTAGCTAGTGATTTGTGATCGCGGCAACCCCATTAGGCTACCTACCAAATTTCGGCTCAATCCGACAATGTTTGCTCGCATGCTAACAGGCATGCTAAGCCGCAAGCTAGCCGAGCTGCCTGAAAATGTGTCTTGGGTACTCCCCAGATGGCCCCGATCCTGAATGTGGTCTTACTTCAATTCTAGTGTAAAAGACACAGCACTTATGGCACAATAACGGTTTTTCAAAAACTTCCACCGACATGAATTATATGGCCTCAGGCCAGGCCTCCTACGGAGGTCAGTGTGGGACATGAGAGTGACCTGGTGGAGTGCCGGGCCTAGGAGGCCCGGCTTTGTCGGCGGTGTACAAATTACAAAAGAGAGCTGCCGTTGGCCAGGCCTGCGGCCTGGCCTTTCGTAAACTGTGGCTCAAGCCCGTTGGGGTGGCCACGATCCTCTAGACCAGTTAATGATAATTTTTTAAGCGTTTAAAAAACAGTATTTTTTTAATTACTTTTATTTTGAAAAAAACGGCTCAAAACCAGCTAATTATGTAGTGATTCCTGACCGCAGCGGCCTCATTAGGCCACCTACCAAATTTCAGCTCAATCGGATAATGTTTGTTAAAATGCTAACGGGCTTGCTAGGCCTATGAGATCCTGAAAATGTCACTGAGATGCTCCCCCTCCCCCTCCCCCGGTCCCCGGAGCAGGATTGCGCAATCCTGCTGTAGATTTTCACAGCAGGTGCACGTCACTTTGATCATTAAGTGTGAGAGCTAGAGTGGAAGAGAGTGAAGATGAATTCCAGAACTTTGCGAACAACTGCTCTGAATCCATAGTTATCGGGGGAGTATGTGGATAAAAATACCATACTTTTGTAGGAATTTTTATCCTCTTTCGGACTGTGTGGGTTTGGAAGCAGTCGAAGGTAAAATTTGGACACCAGGGGGCGCTGTTTGGCGACAACGCCGGATATCTCCCATCAGGATTCAATGTAAAAATGTAGAACGGAAAAAATGTTACTCTATCACTTTAACTCGTCATTCTGGGGACTTGTTTTGGAATTTTCCCCACATATGTTACATCCTCTTGTTCGGCAGGGTCTCGTGGGTGTGGCAATGCCCTCGGTTTGTGGCTGAGAGTCACGGTTTGCAAACAGTTAAGAGTAGTTCGGGGAGTGTAAAATCGTTGATTTTGGGGGAGAAATTTCGGTTTCCCCATGTTAATGGATGACAGGAGCCAAAAAGGCGATTAGGGGGTGGGGAGCTTGGACGGCTAATAAAAATTAAACTGGACTAGGTAAGAAAAATTCCCTCTAAATATTTGTAGTAAACAATCTCCTCTATTTTTGTATATCTCAATTTCACCGATACGACCTTCGCCCTATGATGGTTTAGATTTTCCGTTTCGGCCTTTTTTTGCCTTTTTTGGGTGAACACCTTACTTTGAAAGGCAAATAGCGGCCTTCCTGTTGGAGTTAGGTCAAAAGTTAGAGCGCGTGAGTCGTCGGGCTCGAGTAGACGAACAAATTTCGTATTCGCGACATTTCTCTACGACATTCCTACGGACCGTGGCGGGCGATTTAAATTTTGTAGGTGGCGCTAGAGAGCCATTTTTTGATTTTCTTGGAATGTTTTGACATGGTCACCGGCTCTATGCGATTTTTCACGAGCCTTCCAAATTTGGTGAGTTTTTGAGCGTGTCTAGGGGGTCAAATATGAGCGTAACGGCGAAAAAAATATAATAATAATAATAAGAAAAAACATTCGAAAAACAATATACAATTTCGCCACCAGTTAGTGGCCGACGCCCCCTTCGGGGGCGTCGGCCACTCTGGGAGGGTCAGGAGAGGGCCTGGATGAGTGCGGGCCCTCCTTCGGAGGGCCCGCACTTTTGGCGACGACGAAATCCAAAAGAGACCTGCCGTTGGCTGGGCCTAGGGCCCACCCGTTGGCGAGGTCCCTAATAAGAAACATTCGAAATACAATATATAATTTCGCCACCAGGTAGTGGCCGCACCCCCTTCGGGGGCGCGGCCACTCTGAGGGGGTCAGGAGAGTAACCGGATGAGTGTGGGGCCTCCTGCGGAGGCCCCACACTTTTGGCGACGACGAAATCCAAAAGAGACCTGCCGTTGGCTGGGCCTAGGGCCCACCCGTTGGCGAGGTCCCTAATTAAAGCTGCAAGCAGCATTGGTCGGGACCTCGAGACTGCCCGTCGGGGGGGTGGCTATGAACGGTTAATAAAAAAGACAATTTTTTAAGTAAAAAAAAAAAAAAAAAAAGACTTTTATTTTGAAAAAACGGCGTCAAAACCAGCTAATTAGCTAGTGATTTGTGATCGCAGCAACCCCATTTGGCTACCTACCAAATTTCGGCTCAATCAGACAATGTTTGCGACCATGCTAGCAGGCATGCTAAGCCGCAAGCTAGCCGACATGCCTGAAAATGTCTGTTGGGTACTCCCCAGATGGCCCCGATCCTGAATCTGGTCTTACTTCAATTGTAGTGTAAAAGACACAGCACTTATGGCACAATAAAGGTTTTTCAAAAACTTCCACCGACATGAATTACATGGCCTCAGGCCAATCCTCCTACAGAGGTCAGTGTGGGACATGAGAGTGACCTGGTGGAGTGCCGGGCCTAGGAGGCCCGGCCTTTGTCGGCGTGAACGAAGGTGTGAATGATGCATCAATGAAGGTTTTTCACAAACTTCCACCGACATTAATTACATGTCTCAGGCCAGACCTCGTACAGGTTTTGCACGTCCTCATGACAGGAGAACATGAGACATGAGAGTGAGGTCAGGTCACATGAGAGTAACCTGACCTGAGAATGACTGGTGAGGTCACTCTCAGGTCAAACTGCAGGATATGACAGGCTGTCAATCACACAGCAGTGATGAGCCTGAAGCTACAGGAAGCTGCCCATATATGGAGTGATGCACTGACCAATCACAGTGGAGAATTTCACAGCTGCGCCGAGCGCGGACACTCTGACGTCAGAGTGAGCCAGAGAGGATTATATTAGAAGATTTTGCGAACAAGTGCTCTTAATCTATACTTATCGGGGGAGTATGTGGATAAAAATACCATACTTTTGTAGGAATTTTTGTCCTCTTTAAGATTGTGTACGCTTGGAAGCAGTCGGAGGTAAACTTTGGACACCAGGGTGCGCTGTTTGGCAGGAACGGCAGATTTGGCTCCATCCGCTATAGTGTTAAGATTTCGGACGAGAAAAATGTTACTCTGTCGCTTTAACTCGTCATTCTGGGGACTTGTTTTGGAATTTTCCCCACATATGTTACATCCTCTTGTTCGGCAGGGTCTCGCGGTCGTGGCGATGCCCTCGGTTTGTGGCTGAGAGTCACGGTTTGCAAACAGTTAAGAGTAGTTCGGGGAGTTTAAAATCGTTGATTTTGGGGGACAATTTTCGGTTTCCCCATGTTAATGGATGACAGGAGCCAAAAAGGCGATTAGGGGGTGGGGAGCTTGGACGGCTAATAAAAATTAAACTGGACTAGGTAAGAAAATTTCCCTCTAGAGTTCAGTAGTAAACAATCTCCTCTATTTTTGTACATCTCAATTTAACCGATGCGACCTTCGCCCTATGAGGAGTTAAATTTTCCGTTTCTGCCTTTTTTTCCCTTTTTTGGGCGGAAACCTTACATTGAAAGGCAAATAGCGGCCTTCCTGTTGGAGTTAGGTCAAAAGTTAGAGCGCGTGCGTCGTAGCGCTCGAGTAGACGAATAAGTTTCGTATTCGCGACATTTCTCTACGACATTCCTACGGACCGTGGCGGGCGATTTACATTTTCTAGGTGGCGCTAGAGAGCCATTTTTGGACTTTGTGGGGATTTTTTAAGACAGACTTCGCATTTTCGCGAGTCTTGACGAGCGTGCCAAATTTGGTGAGTTTTTGAGCGTGTTTAGGGGGTCAAATTTGAGCCGATTGACGAATTTTTGGGCGCGAAAAAATATAGAAGAATAATAAGAAGAAACATTCGAAATACAATATAGAATTTCGCCACCAGGTAGTGGCCGACGCCCCCTTCGGGGGCGTCGGCCACTCCGGGAGGGTCAGGAGAGGGCCTGGATGAGTGCGGGCCCTCCTTCGGAGGGCCCGCACTTTTGGCGACGACGAAATCCAAAAGAGACCTGCCGTTGGCTGGGCCTAGGGCCCACCCGTTGGCGAGGTCCCTAATTAAAGCTGCAAGCAGCATTGGTCGGGACCTCGAGACTGCCCGTCGGGGGGGTGGCTATGAACGGTTAATTAAAAAAAATATTATTTAAGCAAAAAAAAAAAAAAAAAAAAAATTTTACTTTTATTTTGAAAAAACGGCATCGGAACCAGCTAATTAGCTAGTGATTTGTGACCGCAGCACCCCCATTAGGCCACCTACCAAATTTCAGCTCAATCGAACAATGTTTACAAGCATGCTAACGGGCATGCTATGCCGCAAGCTAGCGGATACACCGGAAAATCTCAGTGTGGTACTCCCCAGGTTGCCCCGATCCCAAATCTGGTCTTACTTCAATTCTAGTGTGAATGACACTGCACTAATGGAACAATAAAGGTTTTTCAAAAACTTCCACCGACATGAATTATATGGCCTCAGGCCAGGCCTCCTACGGAGGTCAGTGTGTGACATGAGAGTGACCTGGTGGAGTGCCGGGCCTAGGAGGCCCGGCCTTTGGCGGCGGTGTGCGAAGGTGTGAATGATGCCATAAAGGTTTTTCACAAACTTCCACCGACATGAATGTGAGGGCCTCAGGCCAGGTCTCGTACAGGTTTTGCATGTCCTCATGACAGGAGAACATGAGACATGAGAGTGAGGTCAGGTCACATGAGAGTAACCTGACCTGAGAATGACTGGTGAGGTCACTCTCAGGTCAAACTGCAGGATATGACAGGCTGTCAATCACACAGCAGTGATGAGCCTGAAGCTACAGGAAGCTGCCCATATATGGAGTGATGCACTGACCAATCACAGTGGAGAATTTCACAGCTGCGCCGAGCGCGGACACTCTGACGTCAGAGTGAGGCAGAGAGGATTATATTAGAAGATTTTGCAAACAACTGCTCTTAATCTATACTTATCGGGGGAGTATGTGGATAAAAGTACCATACTTTTGTAGGAATTTTTGTCGTCTTTAATACTGTGTGGGTTTGGAAGCAGTCAGAGGTAAACTTTGGACACCAGGGGGCACTGTTTGGCAGGAACGGCAGATTTGGCTCCATCCGCTATAGTGTTAAGATTTCGGACGAGAAAAATGTTACTGTGTCGCTTTAACTCGTCATTCTGGGGACTTGTTTTGGAATTTTCCCCACATATGTTACATCCTCTTGTTCGGCAGGGTCTCGTGTACGTGGCGATGCCCTCGGTTTGTGGCTGAGAGTCACGGTTTGCAAACAGTTAAGAGTAGTTCGGGGAGTTTAAAATCGTTGATTTTCGGCGAGAATTTTCCGTTTCCCCATGTTAATGGATGACAGGAGCCAAAAAGGCGATTAGGGGGTGGGGAGCTTGGACGGCTAATAAAAATTAAACTGGACTAGGTAAGAAAAATTCCCTCTAAATATTTGTAGTAAACAATCTCCTTTATTTTTGTATATCTCAATTTCACCGATACGACCTTCGCCCTATGATGGTTTAGATTTTCCGTTTCGGCCTTTTTTTGCCTTTTTTGGGTGAACACCTTACTTTGAAAGGCAAATAGCCGGCTTCCTGTTGGAGTTAGGTCAAAAGTTAGAGCGCGTGAGTCGTAGGGCTCGAGTAGACGAAGAAGTTTCGTATTCGCGACATTTCTGTACGACATTCGTACGGACCGTGGCGGGCGATTGCAATTTTCTAGGTGGCGCTAGAGAGCCATTTTTGGATTTTCATGGAATGTTTTGACATGGTCACCGGCTCTATGCGATTTTTCACGAGCCATCCAAATTCGGTGAGTTTTTGAGCGTGTCTAGGGGGTCAAATATGAGCGTAAGTGCAAAGAAAAAGAAAAATATATAATAAGAATAAAAAAAAACATTCGAAAAACAATTACAACTTCGCCACCAAGTAGTGGCTGCGCCCCCTTCGGGGGCGCAGCCACTGTGAGAGGTCAGTGGGGTCAGGAGAGTAACCGGATGAGTGCGGGCCCTCCTTCGGAGGGCCCGCACTTTTGGCGACGACGAAATCCAAAAGAGACCTGCCGTTGGCTGGGCCTAGGGCCCACCCGTTGGCGAGGTCCCTAATTAAAGCTGCAAGCAGCATTGGTCGGGACCTCGAGATTGCCCGTCGGGGGGGTGGCTATGAACGGTTAATTAAAAAAAATATTATTTAAGCAAAAAAAAAAAAAAAAAAAAAATAGTACTTTTATTTTGAAAAAACGGCGTCGGAACCAGCTAATTAGTTAGTGGTTTGTGACCGCAGCGCTCCCATTAGGCCACCTACCAAATTTCAGCTCAATCGGACAATGTTTGGTAGCATGCTAATGTGCATGCTATGCCGCAAGCTAGCGGATACACCTGAAAAGCTCAGTGTGGTACTCCCCAGGTTGCCCCGATCCCGAATCTGGTCTTACTTCAATTCTAGTGTGAATGACACTGCACTTATGGAACAATAAATGTTTTTCAAAAACTTCCACCGACATGAATTATATGGCCTCAGGCCAGGCCTCCTACGGAGGTCAATGTGGGACGATGGAGTCACCTGGTGGAGTGCCGGGCCTAGGAGGCCCGGCCTTTGTCGGCGTAAACGAAGGTGTGATTGATCCAGCAATAAAGGTTTTTCACAAACTCTCACCGACATGAATTACATGTCTCAGGCCAGACCTCGTACAGGTTTTGCATGTCCTCATGACAGGAGAACATGAGACATGAGAGTGAGGTCAGGTCACATGAGAGTAACCTGACCTGAGAATGACTGGTGAGGTCACTCTCAGGTCAAACTGCAGGATATGACAGGCTGTCAATCACACAGCAGTGATGAGCCTGAAGCTACAGGAAGCTGCCCATATATGGAGTGATGCACTGACCAATCACAGTGGAGAATTTCACAGCTGCGCCGAGCGCGGACACTCTGACGTCAGAGTGTGAGACAGGGAGGATTATATTAGAAGATTTTGCGAACAACTGCTCTTAATCCATAGTTATCGGGGGAGTATGTGGATAAAAATACCATACTTTTGTAGGAATTTTTGTCGTCTTTAACACTGTGTGGGTTTGGAAGCAGTCAGAGGTAAACTTTGGACACCAGGGGGCGCTGTTTGGCAGGAACGGCAGATTTGGCTCCATCCGCTATAGTGTTAAGATTTCGGACGAGAAAAATGTTACTGTGTCGCTTTAACTCGTCATTCTGGGGACTTGTTTTGGAATTTTCCCCACATATGTTACATCCTCTTGTTCGGCAGGGTCTCGTGGGCGTGGCGATGCCCTCGGTTTGTGGCTGAGAGTCACGGTTTGCAAACAGTTAAGAGTAGTTCGGGGAGTTTAAAATCGTTGATTTTCGGCGAGAATTTTCCGTCTCCCCATGTTAATGGATGACAGGAGCCAAAAAGGCGATTAGGGGGTGGGGAGCTTGGACGGCTAATAAAAATTAAACTGGACTAGGTAAGAAAATTTCCCTCTAAATTATTGTAGTAAACAATCTCCTCTATTTTTGTATATCTCAATTTAACCGATACGACCTTCGCCCTATGATGGTTTAGATTTTCCGTTTCGGCCTTTTTTTGCCTTTTTTGGGTGAACACTTACTTTGAAAGGCAAATAGCGGCCTTCCTGTTGGAGTTAGGTCAAAAGTTAGAGCGCGTGAGTCGTAGGGCTCGAGTAGACGAACAAATTTCGTATTTGCGACATTTCTCTACGACATTCCTACGGACCGTGGCGGGCGATTTAGTGTGTATAGGTGGCGCTAGAGAGCCATTTTTGGATTTTCTCAGAATTTTTTGACATGAGATTATGGAGTGCCACACTTTTGACAGGTCTGCCAAATTTGGTGAGTTTTTGAGCGTGTTTAGGGGGTCAAATTATGGGATTTATGCGCGAAAGAAAAACGAACAAATAATAATAATAAGAAACATTCGAAATACAATATATAATTTCGCCACCAGGTAGTGGCCGCGCCCCCTTCGGGGGCGCGGCCACTCTGAGGGGGTCAGGAGAGTTCTGGATGTGTGTGGGGCCTCCTGCGGAGGCCCCACACTTTTGGCGACGACGAAATCCAAAAGAGACCTGCCGTTGGCTGGGCCTAGGGCCCACCCGTTGGCGAGGTCCCTAATTAAAGCTGCAAGCAGCATTGGTCGGGACCTCGAGATTGCCCGTCGGGGGGGTGGCTATGAACGGTTAATAAAAAAAAAAATTATTTAAGCAAAAAAAAAAAAAAAAAAAATTAGGACTTTTATTTAGAAAAAACGGAGTCGGAACCAGCTAATTAGCTAGTGATTTGTGACCGCAGCACCCCCATTAAGCCACCTACCAAATTTCAGCTCAATCGAACAATGTTTACTAGCATGCTAACGGGCATGCTATGCCGTAAGCTAGCGGATACACCTGAAAATCTCAGTGTGCTACTCCCCAGGTTGCCCCGATCCTGAATCTGGTCTTACTTCAATTCTAGTGTGAATGACACTGCACTTATGGAACAATAAAGGTTTTTCAAAAACTTCCACCGACATGAATTATATGGCCTCAGGCCAGGCCTCCTACGGAGGTCAATGTGGGACGATGGAGTGACCTGGTGGAGTGCCGGGCCTAGGAGGCCCGGCCTTTGTCGGCGGTGTAGAAAGGTGTGAATGACGCAGCACTTATGAAACATGAAAGGTTTTTCAAAAACTTCCACCGACATGAATTTGAGGGCCTTTGTCAGTTGTGTACGGATTACAAAAGGAACCTGGCCTTTAACAAACTGCTGCATAAGCCAGCAGGTCAGCCCATAGAGCAGCACTGTAATGTCCCTGGCTCTCCATGCTGTCAATCACACAGCAGTGATGAGCCTGAAGCTACAGGAAGCTGCCCATATATGGAGTGATGCACTGACCAATCACAGTGGAGAATTTCACAGCTGCACCGAGCGCGGACACTCTGACGTCAGAGTGAGGCAGAGAGGATTATATTAGAAGATTTTGCGAACAACTGCTCTTAATCGATACTTATCGGGGGAGTATGTGGATAAAAATACCATACTTTTGTAGGAATTTTTGTCCTCTTTAATAGTGTGTGGGTTTGGAAGCAGTCAGAGGTAAAGTTTGGACACCAGGGGGCGCTGTTTGGCAGGAACGGCAGATTTGGCTCCATCCGCTATAGTGTTAAGATTTCGGACGAGAAAAATGTTACTGTGTCGCTTTAACTCGTCATTCTGGGGACTTGTTTTGGAATTTTCCCCACATATGTTACATCCTCTTGTTCGGCAGGGTCTCGTGTACGTGGCGATGCCCTCGGTTTGTGGCTGAGAGTCACGGTTTGCAAACAGTTAAGAGTAGTTCGGGGAGTTGTAAATCGTTGATTTTCGGCGAGAATTTTCCGTTTCCCCATGTTAATGGATGACAGGAGCCAAAATGCCGATTAGGGGGTGGGGAGCTTGGACGGCTAATAAAAATTAAACTGGACTAGGTAAGAAAATTTCCCTCTAGAGTTCAGTAGTAAACAATCTCCTCTATTTTTGTATATCTCAATTTAACCGATGCGACCTTCGCCCTATGAGGAGTTAAATTTTCCGTTTCTGCCTTTTTTTCCCTTTTTTGGGCGAATACCTTACATTGAAAGGCAAATAGCCGGCTTCCTGTTGGAGTTAGGTCAAAAGTTAGAGCGCGTGAGTCGTAGGGGTCGAGTAGACGAAGAAGTTTCGTATTCGCTGTTTTTCTCTACGACATTCTTACGGACCGTGGCGGGTGATTGCAATTTTCTAGGTGGCGCTAGAGAGCCATTTTTGGATTTTTGGGGAATTTTTTGACGTGAGATTGTGCAGTGCCACACTTTTGACGAGTCTCCCAAATTTGGTGAGTTTTTGAGCGTGTTTAGGGGGTTCGGAGGGCCCGCACTTTTGGCGACGACGAAATCCAAAAGAGACCTGCCGTTGGCTGGGCCTAGGGCCCACCCGTTGGCGAGGTCCCTAATAAGAAACATTCGAAATACAATATATAATTTCGCCACCAGGTAGTGGCCGCACCCCCTTCGGGGGCGCGGCCACTCTGAGGGGGTCAGGAGAGTAACCGGATGAGTGTGGGGCCTCCTGTGGAGGCCCCACACTTTTGGCGACGACGAAATCCAAAAGAGACCTGCCGTTGGCTGGGCCTAGGGCCCACCCGTTGGCGAGGTCCCTAATTAAAGCTGCAAGCAGCATTGGTCGGGACCTCGAGATTGCCCGTCGGGGGGGTGGCTATGAACGGTTACTTAAAAAAAATATTATTTAAGCAAAAAAAAAAAAAAAAAAAAATTAGTACTTTTATTTTGAAAAAATGGCGTCAAAACCAGCTAATTAGCTAGTGATTTGTGATTGCAGCACCCCCATTAGGCTACCTACCAAATTTCGGCTCAATCGGACAATGCTTGCTCGCATGCTAACAGGCATGCTAAGCCGCAAGCTAGCCGAGCTGCCTGAAAATGTCTGTTGGGTACTCCTCAGATGGCCCCGATCCTGAATCTGGTCTTACTTCAATTGTAGTGTGAATGACACTGCACTTATGGAACAATAAAGGTTTTTCAAAAACTTCCACCGACATACATATGAGGGCCTCAGGCCAAGCCTCCTACAGCGGTCAGTGTGGGACGATTGAGTGACCTGGTGGAGTGCCGGGCCTAGGAGGCCCGGCCTTTGTCGGCGGTGCACGGTGTGAATGACGCAGCACTTATCGAACATGAAAGGTCTTTCAAAAACTTCCACCGACATGAATTTGAGGGCCTCAGGCCAGGTCTCATACAGGTTTTGCATGTCCTCATGACAGGAGAACATGAGACATGAGAGTGAGGTCAGGTCACATGAGAGTAACCTGACCTGAGAATGACTGGTGAGGTCACTCTCAGGTCAAACTGCAGGACATGACAGGCTGTCAATCACACAGCAGTGATGAGCCTGAAGCTACAGGAAGCTGCCCATATATGGAGTGATGCACTGACCAATCACAGTGGAGAATTTCACAGCTGCACCGAGCGCGGACACTCTGACGGCAGAGTGAGCCAGAGAGGATTATATTCAAAGATTTTGCGAACAACTGCTCTTAATCTATACTTATCGGGGGAGTATGTGGATAAAAATACCATACTTTTGTAGGGATTTTTGTCCTCTTTCAGAATGTATGGGTTTGGAAGCAGTCGGAGGTAAACTTTGGACACCAGGGTGCGCTGTTTGGCGACAACGCCGGATATCTCCCATCAGGATTCAATGTAAAAATGTAGAACGAAGAAAATGTTACTCTATCACTTTAACTCGTCATTCTGGGGACTTGTTTTGGAATTTTCCCCACATATGTTACATCCTCTTGTTCGGCAGGGTCTCGTGGGCGTGGCGATGCCCTCGGTTTGTGGCTGAGAGTCACGGTTTGCAAACAGTTAAGAGTAGTTCGGGGAGTTTAAAATCGTTGATTTTCGGCGAGAATTTTCCGTCTCCCCATGTTAATGGATGACAGGAGCCAAAAAGGCGATTAGGGGGTGGGGAGCTTGGACGGCTAATAAAAATTAAACTGGACTAGGTAAGAAAAATTCCCTCTAAATTATTGTAGTAAACAATCTCCTCTATTTTTGTATATCTCAATTTCACCGATACGACCTTCGCCCTATGATGGTTTAGATTTTCCGTTTCTGCCTTTTTTTGCCTTTTTTGGCTGAACACCTTACTTTGAAAGGCAAATAGCCGGCTTCCTGTTGGAGTTAGGTCAAAAGTTAGAGCGCGTGAGTCGTAGGGCTCGAGTAGACGAACAAATTTCGTATTCGCGACATTTCTCTACGACATTCCTACGGACCGTGGCGGGCGATTGAAAGTGTCTAGGTGGCGCTAGAGAGCCACTTTTGGATTTTCTGGAAATTTGTTGACATGAGATTGTGGAGTGCCACACTTTTGACGAGTCTTCCAAATTTGGTGAGTTTTTGAGCGTGTTTAGGGGGTCAAATTGAGGGATTTATCCGTGAAATAAATAATAATAATAATTAAAGCTGCAAGCAGCATTGGTCGGGACCTCGAGACTGCCCGTCGGGGGGGTGGCTATGAACGGTTAATAATATTTGTTTAAATATAAAAAAAAAAAAAAAAAATTTTTTTTACGACTTTTATTTTGAAAAAACTGCGTCAAAACCAGCTAATTAGCTAGTGATTTGTGATCGCGGCACCCCCATTAGGCTACCTACCAAATTTCGGCTCAATCAGACAATGTTTGCTCGCATGCTAACAGGCATGCTAAGCCGCAAGCTAGCCGAGCTGCCTGAAAATGTCTCTTGGGTACTCCCCAGATGGCCCCGATCCTGAATCTGGCCTTACTTCAATTCTAGTGTAAAAGACACAGCACTTATGGCACAATAACGGTTTTTCAAAAACTTCCACCGACATGAATTATATGGCCTCAGGCCAGGCCTCCTACGGAGGTCAGTGTGTGACATGAGAGTGACCTGGTGGAGTGCTGGGCCTAGGAGGCCGGAGTGGATCTGTCTGTCTGTCTGTGAGTGAGTGGATCTGTCCTTCTGTCTGTCTGTCTGTGAGTGACTGAGTGGATCTGTCTGTCTGTCTGTCTGTCGGTCTGTCTGTCTGTGAGTGAGTGGATCTGTCCTTCTGTCTGTCTGTCTGTCTGTGAGTGACTGAGTGGATCTGTCTGTCTGTCTGTCTGTCGGTCTGTCTGTCTGTGAGTGAGTGGATCTGTCTGTCTATCTGTCTGTGAGTGAGTGAGTGTGACAGTGAGTGTCTGTCTGTCTGTCTGTCTGTCTGTGTGTGAGTGAGTGTGAGAGTGAGTCTCTGTCTGTCTGCCTGTCTGCCTGTTTGTGTGTCTGTCTGTCTGTGTGTGAGTGAGTGTGAGAGTGAGTGTCTGTCTGTCTGTCTGTCTGTGAGTGAGTGTGAGAGTGAGTGTCTGTCTTTGTCTCTGTCTGTCTGCCTGTCTGCCTGTTTGTGTGTCTGTCTGTCTGTGTGTGAGTGAGTGTGAGAGTGAGTGTCTGTCTGTCTGTCTGTCTGTCTGTCTGTCTGTCTGTCTGTCTGTGAGTCAGTGTGAGTGTCTGTCTTTCTGTCTGTGAGTGAGAGTGAAAGTCTGTCTTTCTGTCTGTCTGTCTGTCTGTGAGTGAGTGTCTGTCTGTCTGTCTGTCTGTAGGTGTGAGTGAGTGAGTGTCTGTCTGTAGGTGTGAGTGTGTGTGTACACTGTTGGTGTGTATGTAAGGGCCCTATATCTCTGAGTCTCTGTCTGTCTGTTTGTAAAAGTAGACATGAGACATGGATTCAATTGACACATCATACATCAGTCATCAAAAAAGTCCCAAAAACATAATACAAAGCAATTCAGCATTAACCATCATATTTTCTTGTGTGGAAATTAGGAGAGTAATGATTCTTACAGGCGGATTACGTCTCCCACGATACAAATCAATGCATCAGAGGCGGCGGGTGACCTGACCAAGATGGCGCCTGAATCACGTCTGGGAGCAGGAACCGGATGTGACGTCACACCGGCAGTGACGTTCCAAGCTTGTTTACGTCGGTTGTTTAATGCGGCGTGCGAGACGTCTCCTCCTGCACTCGTCCCAGTTTGAGTCGAACGTTTAACAGTTCAGAGTTTTGTTCCTGAAAGACGCGGACATCGGATCCAGGTGGGAGAAACTCTAGTCTGCGGCCGAGGGACTGAAACACTCCGGTGTCGCTGCTACATGCCGTGGAGGAGCAGGAGAGTGACGGAGCCAGGAGGTTCAGAACACTGTGGAGCGTCACGTCATAGCGGTAAGAAAGTGATGAACTGCATCAAGAAACGTGTGCTGTAATTATTAACAAGCCACCGCGAGCCGTCGTAAAGTCAGAAATACTGATTATGACCGGATTGTTTATCCAGGTGAGAGGAGAATGAATGCACGTTTCACCTGTTTCACCTGTAGCTAGAATATGATCATGAACATTTCAATTCATGCTTTGTACATGAAACATGAATGATGAAGCTGTGGCTCTCAACCAGAACAACTTCATTGTACTACAAAGAAGCAGACGTGTAAATACACAATACATCCAGCAGCTGAAACTTGGTGAGATTATATGCTATTATATACGGCACTGAACAGTTCAACACTACTACCTCAGACTATCTACCTCATACTGTGTGCAATACATCAAACTCCATATTACTGTGCAATAACAGGTACCTTGTGATCAACCGCACATACTTATTAGCCAAGGTACCTCAGGCAGCTACATTGGTATTTTACATAACTTATTATCGGTCGTTTCTTTTAACTTTTTACATTACTGCACTATGTCCTTGGGTGTGTGTGAGCGGGACTGTGTGAGAGCTGAATGTGTGTGTGAATGTTTAGGTTATTCTGTATATATGGTGCGTCTGCTGAGATGAATGAATGCTGAATGTGAGAATGGCTGCTGTGTTTATTGTATGTCTACTGTGTGTTTTTAGCTACACCGTAATTTCGTTGTGCAATTTATTGTACAATGACAATAAAAGCTTCTAATCTAATCTAATTCTAATCTATTAATTCATGTGTGATATATTGATTGATGGATTCAACTTGTTGTCATTACAAATGTAACGAAATGCAGTTTAGCATCCAACCAGAATTGCCAGTAAGAGATATTACCTACACATACACACTGACATATATAAATAATCCATCAATAGGGAACAGTGTGTAGTTGCTGTTGCTAGAAATGATGTAGACATTATATGACATGAAGGTGTTTAACAGGTTTCAGGGTGAGACTTCAGTAAAGTGCTGCTCTGTGGAAGAAGCTGTCTGCTAGCCTGCTGGTTCTGGCAGGTGAGATGGTGAACCTCATGGCCCCCCATGGAGCGAGTCAAAAAGAACATTGTTGAAAGCCTCGGGGACCAGGATTTGTTTGATGATGTGAAAAGATGCTCTAAATGAACTTGTCCTCTCCTCTCTGCTTCAGCAGCTGGGTGCTGGACGTGTCCTCCTCTGGAGACGGCGCTTTGACAAAAGTTGCACTCGGCCGTTGAACTTTTCTCCTCCTGTA
Source organism: Blennius ocellaris (assembly GCF_963422515.1). Taxonomy (NCBI): domain Eukaryota; kingdom Metazoa; phylum Chordata; class Actinopteri; order Blenniiformes; family Blenniidae; genus Blennius; species Blennius ocellaris. The sequence continues at coordinate 235,116 of NC_137651.1, read as the reverse complement.
GCGTCAAATCATTCCACACGGCAGACATGAGTCTAGTGATGCTTCCAGTGGATGGAAGCATCACTAGTAAGAATGCTAAAGCACTGTAAACTCCTGGTGTCAAATGTATGTTGTTGCTACTAAAGCGGCCATGTCCTGTTTCTGATTGTCCTTCCAACAGTGGTGGAGCTCCAGCAGCCCAACCTACTGGTCCACTGGCACATCCAACCCACAGTGTTGTTCCTCCACCTTCCACTCAGGTAACCTGTGTTCTATGTGACCATCTGCAGCAGCTGGAACCATCAACTGAGTGCTATTCAAGATGGTGTTGACCAAGCTTTCAATGATGTCAGTCCCTGTTTGCTCTTCACTTCTCACAAGGACCATGTGTGCTTCATGTCTTTAACAAACCACATTTGAACAACGACCAAGACATTTGAGATTGCAAACAACTTTCTGCTTTGTCCCATGACAATATTGCTTTTTGCTCCAAAGGCAGAATGTGTATCAAGAATTGTCAAAGCACTGCATTGACAGTAAACAGGTCCTGGTTCAAGTGTGTAAATCAGTGGATGGCTGTGTCACTAAATATATGAAACAGCAGGAAGTCATCAAGCTGACGCTGAATGATGAGTCTATTTTATTAGTCCCTGAAGACAAACACGGAGGATGTCACATGTATTTGTACATTATTATGAGGATGTTTGGGCTGAATGCTTCCAGATCATAGCAAACATTGATGTTAATGCTGAACACTTGACAGAGATGTCAATGTAGCAAACTGAGTGTCCAACATGAGAATAAAGTGATCTAGACTGTGTGTCTGTCTCTGACCTTTGTTCAAGCTTCAACACGTCACTCAAAATGTGTTTGTTGATGTTTGGTGCTGAGAAGAGGAGGCTGTGAGCACCTTTCACTGCTGTTCTGGCTCAACGGCACTTCACCGGTGACAAGAAACCAGCTTTATTCCAGGGGTGTCCACAGTGGGTCCTGCAGGCTTCAGGTCTCTTCCAGGAACAGCAGATGTGATTACAATGAGGGGCTGGCAATTTGGCCTGTTCACAAGCTTGGTGATGACATCACTACATTTAGGTTTGAGCTGGAGTGTCACTGAGTGTTATGATGGTGGTTTTCAGTTGAAATGGGAGTCTCTGTGGGAGCCAGGAAGCAGCGTTGGACGTGTATGACGCGAGGACACGGAACCACGAGGACAAGAGGATTTCCACCGGCTGAAGAGTGAAGAGGATGTGCTTCTCCACAAAAATCTGATTTATCAGACGTGAAACAGTGGTTTTTACAAATGTTGCCTTTTTTTAATCAATTCCACAAATATAATTAAGATTAAACAAACTCAATACTGGTTGTGGGGCAGAAATGAATAGTTACTAAAATGTAAATGAATAAAATAAGTAGTGTGTATATATATAAAATACAATGTTTACTTTGATAGACAGTGTAGGAAAGAGTGAGTCAATGAGACAGTCTCTGCATATAAAGTGACTTCTTCCCACTAAAGCAGAACAAAACAAAAGTTTTAGTGATGAGCCCCTTGTACTGAGGCAGAGTGACGTCACCAGGCTGCGCATGCTAGCTGCGCACTGGCTGTGCTCCGGCGCTAGCCGTTAGCGTTAGCTTGAGGTCTTCCGGGACTAATATAACCTTGAACTTAATGTTAAACTCCAGAGGACGCCCAGCGTTTCATTCTACATCTCCAGGGTGAGTGGCTGTGCGCTGCTGATGTTTGTAGACGCTCCGAGACCGGCTTTTTTATCGTAGCATTGCACTTGTTGTGTTAGCAACGAACGCTAACATCGCCCATCTGATGACTGACAGTTGTCCTGGCCAATCACATTTCCAAGCCCGCGCAAATTCTCCGCGTCTTATTGGTCAATGTCAGCGTTCGTCAGAACTATAAATCGAGACACCGCCCCACCATCGTCCTCTTTTCTCATATTACGTGAGCTAGAGAGCCGTGCTTTTTTTCCATAGGTAGAAGATTTTATATTTTCCACTTTTTTGGATTTGAGGACCGGAGGACGTCGTTGGATTCGTGTTTTTTCTTCATCCAGAGTTTTTCATCGAGTGTATTTTCACCGTTTTGAGCAAACTTGGAGAGCGGAGGTGAGTCCTTCTAGAACATTCTGTGTGTTGAAATTTTGAAGATGTGGAAAAAGTCCCTGTTTTCCAAGTGAACTTTATTTAAAGTGGTTCCTGATATTGGGGGAAGTTTTCTATGTGCTCTGAGTGATGTGAAAAGTTAAAATTGTGTTGTTTTATGACTTGTGTGAAGCAGTTAGCTGCTAGGCCGCAGCCTCAATCAGGTGTATTATGTGAAGCTGGCCCCCACCCCTCCTGAGAATATGTGAAAATACTCTCAAATGTTTGTACTGGAACAATTATCGTTTTGCTGCCTTGGTTTTGGCATTATGAAGTTCAGTGGGCCTCTGAGTGATGTGAAAAGTTATAATTGTGACGCCCGGGGCCTCACAATTATAGGCCCAAGACCTGAGGCCCAGCGCCCATGAACTTAACAATGCAATGACGCAGTGTTTCAGTGGGCCAGGCCTCGGGCCTTGTCGTTTTGCTGACTTGGTTTTTAACATATTTGGTGAATAATGTGCGTAAAATAATGTGTGTAAAAGGCCCTCTTGAGGCGCTGGCGCCACGCCCTAGGCCTGAGGAGGGCCTCACTGAAACACTGCGTCATTGCATTGTGAAGTTCATATAAGTCGTCCAAACTGAACAGAAATTGGTTCTCGTCATTGGTTCTGCATTAGTACGGCTTTTTCCTGAAATCATTATCGTTTTGCCGCCTTGGTTTTTAACATATTTGGTGAAAAATGTGCGTAAAAGGCCTGAGAAATGCCGAGTCATTGTGATGTTCATATAGTCCTGTGTCGAAACTGAACGCACACAGACACAGGCGCGCGCACACACACAGAGACAGGCGCGCACACACACAGAGACAGGCGCGCACACACACAGAGACAGGCGCGCACACACACAGACACAGGTGCGCACACACACAGAGACAGGCGCGCACACACAGAGACAGGCGCACGCACACAGAGACCCACACACTGAAGCACGCACACACTGAAGCACGCACACACTGAAGCACGCACAGAGACCCGCACACTGAAGCACACACAGACCCACACTGAAGCACACACAGAGAGACACACAGAGACCCGCACACTGAAGCACACACAGAGAGACACACTGACGCACACTGAAGCACACACAGAGAGACACACTGACGCACACTGAAGCACACACAGAGAGACACACTGACGCACACTGAAGCACACACAGAGAGACACACTGACGCACACTGAAGCACACACAGAGAGACACACTGACGCACACACAGAGAGACACACAGAGACCCGCACACTGAAGCACACACAGAGAGACACACTGACGCACACAGAGAGACACACTGAAGCACACACAGAGACACACTGAAGCACACACAGAGAGACACACAGAGACCCGCACACTGAAGCACACACAGAGAGACACACTGACGCACACTGAAGCACACACAGAGAGACACACTGACGCACACTGAAGCACACACAGAGAGACACTGACGCACACTGAAGCACACACAGAGAGACACACTGACGCACACTGAAGCACACACAGAGAGACACAGAGACCCGCACACAGAGAGACACACTGACGCACACTGAAGCACACACAGAGAGACACACAGAGACCCGCACACTGACGCACACACAGAGAGACACACAGAGACCCGCACACTGAAGCACACACAGAGAGACACACTGACGCACACTGAAGCACACACAGAGAGACACACTGACGCACACTGAAGCACACACAGAGAGACACACTGACGCACACTGAAGCACACACAGAGAGACACACTGACGCACACTGAAGCACACACAGAGAGACACACTGACGCACACTGAAGCACACACAGAGAGACACACTGACGCACACTGAAGCACACACAGAGAGACACACTGACGCACACACAGAGAGACACACAGAGACCCGCACACTGAAGCACACACAGAGAGACACACTGACGCACACAGAGAGACACACTGAAGCACACACAGAGACACACTGAAGCACACACAGAGAGACACACAGAGACCCGCACACTGAAGCACACACAGAGAGACACACTGACGCACACTGAAGCACACACAGAGAGACACACTGACGCACACTGAAGCACACACAGAGAGACACTGACGCACACACAGAGACACACTGAAGCACACACAGAGACACACTGAAGCACACACAGAGAGACACACAGAGACCCGCACACTGAAGCACACACAGAGAGACACACTGACGCACACTGAAGCACACACAGAGAGACACACAGACCCACACTGAAGCACACACAGAGAGACACTGACGCACACTGAAGCACACACAGAGAGACACACTGACGCACACTGAAGCACACACAGAGAGACACAGAGACCCGCACACAGAGAGACACACTGACGCACACTGAAGCACACACAGAGACACACAGAGACCCGCACACAGAGAGACACACTGACGCACACTGAAGCACACACAGAGAGACACACAGAGACCCGCACACTGACGCACACACAGAGAGACACACAGAGACCCGCACACTGAAGCACACACAGAGAGACACACTGACGCACACTGAAGCACACACAGAGAGACACACTGACGCACACTGAAGCACACACAGAGAGACACACTGACGCACACTGAAGCACACACAGAGAGACACACTGACGCACACTGAAGCACACACAGAGAGACACACTGACGCACACTGAAGCACACACAGAGAGACACACTGACGCACACTGAAGCACACACAGAGACACACAGAGACCCGCACACTGAAGCACACACAGAGACACACAGAGACCCGCACACACAGAGAGACACACAGAGACCCACACACAGAAGCACACACACAGACGCACACTGAAGCACACACAGAGAGACACACAGAGAGACACACAGAGACCCACACACTGAAGCACACACAGAGAGACACACAGAGACCCACACACAGACGCACACTGAAGCACACAGACGCACACACACTGAAGCACACAGACGCACACACACTGAAGCACACACAGAGAGACACACTGACGCACACTGAAGCACACACAGAGACCCACACTGAAGCACACAGAAGCACACACAGAGACCCACACACTGAAGCACACACAGAGAGACACACTGACGCACACACAGACCCACACTGAAGCACACACAGAGAGACACACTGACGCACACTGAAGCACACACAGAGAGACACACAGAGACCCACACACTGAAGCACACAGACGCACACACACTGAAGCACACACACAGACGCACACGGAAGCACACAGAGAGACACACTGAATTTGACATAACCAGGAGCCGTAAAGTGAAAACAGCTTCATAGATGCTGCAGTGAGTGATGCGTTCAGGTGCTGGTTAACATGTCTTCAGCCTGCTGTGTGATCATTTCCAGAGCTGAGGGGCTCCTCCAGTGGCCACAGTGTTGATTTTGGTGCCATACAGCATGTTTTGATGGCTTCTTAGAGTGTGTGCTCATGTTGTCCTCCTCTGAACTGCTCCATGTTAAATGTTGTGCACTCTCCTATTGGACTGACATGTGACTCAGAGCAGCACCATGACGTCATTAGCAGTCACAATGGTGGGACTTTAAACCCTGGTTTAAAAACACTGTGTGGTTTCAAATGCAGGAGTTTTGACATGTGTATCAGTACTAATATATGTTGTAACGGTGTAGAGACGTTCATGCCCATAACATAAGAGCAACTTCCCACATTAACAAGCTGCAGAGCTCCTACAGTAGCAACATTTAACAAACAACAACAAATGCTGGAACGTCATCCGTGGACGACTTGTCCTCAATCATGTGTGTCTCCCTGTCTGTGTGTTGTCAGAGGTCATGACCTTGCTCTCTAAGCCAGCAGACATTCAATTAGGATGTTGCTTTGTTGTGTGGAGAAGAAAATAGTCTGCTTGTGCTCGTGTGTGTGTAGCTGGAGATGTTTAGAGAGGCTCTGTGACTGTAACACACACACACTCACACACTCCCTCACACAGACACATACAGCCACACACACACACACACAGCCACACACATACAGCATCACATAAACAGACACACACTCCCACACACACACACACACACACACACACACACACACACACACACACACACATACAGCCACACACATACAGCATCACATAAACAGACACACACTCCCACACACAGCCACTCACACAGACGCATATACACCCACACCCACACACACACTCCCACACACATATAGACACACACACACACACACACACACACACACACACACACACACACACACACACACACACACACACACACACTCTCACACAGAGACATGCACCCCCCCACACACACACACACACTCACACAGAGACAGAGAGACACACTCACACACACCACACACAGACACATATAGCGACACACACACACACACACACACACTCACACAGACACATATAGCCACACACACACACACACACCCACTCCCCCCCCCACACACACACACACACACACACACACACCCACTCCCCCCCCCCCCCCCACACACACACACACACACACACACCCACTCCCCCCCCCCCCCCACACACACACACACACACACACACACACACACCCACTCCCCCCACCCCCCCCACACACACACACACACACACACACACAGTTGTTTTCCAGCAGCTCCAGCCTCTAAGTGTGTAAATGGATGCGGTTTGTAAGTATGATGGAATCAGTCACTCGTCCGTCTCTCTGCTTTGAGGATGTTGAACTAAAGTGTTTTGTTGTTGAATTGAATTCCAGATGCCCCGTAAGAAGACCCACCGTCTGGCTCGGGCCCTGAAGGAGAGGGCGGAGAAGGCGGAGTGGAGGGCCGAGCCGGCCGTCCCGGAGTTCCTGCCTCGTACGTATAAGACGTTTTCCATGTTGAGCCCACGTACATCTTCACATATGTAAAGTGCACGTCTTGTTTACACCCTCTGCTTTGAACCTGTGTCTCGACAGGCCGTGGCACGGGGCTCCGGCATCGCGTGCGGAAGTGGCCGGTGTCGGAGCTTACCAAGAAGTCCCGACGCTTGGTCACTCCTCCCCGGGACCCGGAGAAGAAGGTAGGAGTTGGTCTTGCCTCGTGTGTCTCTTGCCTTGCCAGCTGTAAGGAGCCGTGGCTGATGTCTCTGTTAAAAAAACCTTGTCCCCTGTTCCCCAGACCGTGTTCGTCATCGGGGACTCTCACCTGAGGGGCGTGGTGGACGGCTTCGTGGCCATTCCGGAGGGGCAGGTTAGTTTTGCTTTCCTGTCTGTTCCAGGTGCCGCGGCCAGCCAGCTGAGGACGGAGGTGCAGCACACGGTCCTCCCCTGGACCCCGGACGCCGTGTGTCTGCTGGCCCCCAGCAACAACCTGACGGCCAGCAGGACCATCGGTGAGGCGGCGGTGGACTTCGCGGACCTCCTGGCTACGGTCTGCAGCCGCTGGCCCAAGGTGTGTTGATTTATTTCTTGTTGTTGTTGTGTGAACGCTTCTGAGAGGAGAAAGCTTGAATGACGTTAATAACACTTGAATGTTGTTGTGTTTCCCCCCGAGGTTTTCGTGCTCGAATTCCCTGGGCGCTTGAACGTGGAGCCTGTGGTGCAGCGGCTGCTGGTCCAGGAGTACCACCGCGTCGCAGCGCGCATGGGTAAGTTGATGGTTGCATCTTTACTGGTCTCGCCATTCCATGATCTTGTTTTGAATTTTTTTTTTTTTCTTATGTGTGTCACTGTATGGGTAAGATTAAATTCCTGACGCGTGTTTGTTTTTCTCTGTTTGTCCATCAGGGGTGCCCTTCGTGTCTGTGGCGCAGGACCTCCCACTGAGTCGGTTGGAGCTGTGGTGCCACGACGGTGTAAGTACAGCACATTTTGTTGTGGGAGGAGTTTGTTTTCTGTCACGTGTGACACGCACGTGCGGTGAAGTTTCTGACGTGTCTTTACTGGTTTCCTAGATCCACCTGAGCGACTCCGACGGGATGCCGGTCCTGGTGCAGCTGCTGTGGGACGCTAGCGTCCAGCAGCTGGCACCTCCGCCCGAGCGCCCGGTGTCTCCCCGGACACCGCCGCGTGCTCGGGTGGCTCCCAGGGTGGTGGTGACGGGAACGGTCCCCGTGCCCCGTCGCACCAACCCTTGGGAGTGGACGACGGTTGGACAAGGGCGAATGGTAATGTGTTTTTCTCAGTCGTCCTGTGATTGGAGGTTTGTGGCTTTTTCTTGGGACCAAAAACCAACTCAGTCTTGTCTTGTGTTTTTCAAAGGCTGGAACATCTGTGCTCCGACGGCCTGCCCTCCCGTCCAACCCGGTGTGGTTCAGCGGGGCCATGTTGGAGGCCATGGAGAAGGTCTCACCTTCTTCTGGTTCCGACGGCCCTGCTGGGCCACCAGCTGGCCAGGTGAGACACCACACACTCGTACGCACTGTGGACGACCACGCGTGAAGACCGCCGTTCACCAAACACTGTTTTTTCTCTCTCCAGAGCCCCCGCCGGGTGCGTCGGCCCAAAGCCGTTCCACGGAGGAAGCGGCAGGTTGGTATTTACACACCTGATTGACGTGCGCTTTATTGACGTGGAGGGAGTCGGACTGAGGAAATTAATCAGTGAGAGATCTTTTGTTCTTTGTAGGCACCGGCAACACCGTCGCCTGTCCGGAAGACCGTGGCTGCTTCTCCGTCCGGCCCAGCAGTGAAGCAGGTGAGTCCACGTTTTGATACGCCGTGTGGCTCAGCTAGCAAACGTTGGCACGTTAGCCCACAGTGCAGTTTGTTTGCAGAGCACCCGAATAACCTTTGCTCGTTTTCTCTCGTCTCATCTTTGTGTCAGGGGGAGGCGTCGGCGCAGGAGTCCCGGGAGGAGGTGGTGCCGGAGGTGGTGGAGGACGTTCCCGCTGCGTGCCCCGCCGTGCCGACCGAGTCCGCCGTCCAGGAGGGAACCCGGACTCCAGCTAAAGCTAAGTGTCCTTTTCTCCCTCCTGTTTCTCGTGGTTCATTGTCAGGCCAGTCAGTTGTTGAGGTTGGTGCGGTGAGGTTGGAGTCGCCCTCTGCTGCAGCGGCAGTAGTGACCGACCCTCAGACAGGGACTAGATTGACAAAGGTCGTACAGGGATCCTTTAGCCAGTCGACCGGTGGTTTTGATCGCAGCGTGCAGTGCATGGCCATAGCTGCAGCCAGCTTGGCCAGACACACAGTCCAGAGCGTGTTTTCATGGGAGAGGCGTGATCTGGATCGCACTGTCATCTTAGGCGACAGGCTGTATTCAGATCTAAAGCACAAGAAGATGATTACAGACTCTACAGGATTTCTTTACGTGTCCCAATTGCCCGAGGTGGTTACGGTAGGCGAGCAGGTGTTTGGTTTGACTCGTGGTGAGGAGGTGTCGGGTACGATAGGCGTGAACGAAGGACCCTCAATCGACGCCAGGGTGACCTTCAGTCTGCTAAATGGACTGAAGGAGATCTTCAGTGAGCACAACATGTGTCTCCTGACGATGTGTACTAACACTTCTGCCATCATCTGTGAGGATGGACGGTTCGCCGTGGTGGACAGTCACTCACGGAGCAACCTTGGTTTGCCACTCGAGAACGGTACCAGCGTGGTTCTGCAGTTTGCTTGTCTTGACGACCTGCACCGCTACATCCTTGGTTTGGCCGAGTGCTTTGATTTACCGGAGAAGTTGTTTGAGCTGGCTGGCATCGTCATCAGTGGGGGTGGCGGTCCAGCGCCCCCTGGTGTTTCTGTGGAGAGTCACGTCACTGAGATGAGTTCTCCTCCACCACCAGGGGGCAGGACATGGGCTGAGGTTTGTGCTGCTCGTCCAGCGCCGCCTGGTGTTTGTGTGGAGAGTCACGTCGCTGTGATGAGTTCTCCTCCACCACCAGGGGGCAGGACACTGGCTGAGGTTTGTGCTGCCAGTCCAGCCCTGTCGGCTGTTTCTGTGCAGACATTCTCCAGCGAGCTCAGTAGCGGTTCCACTGCAGAATCGGTTGTTGATAGCACGAAGAGAAAGGTTTCTTTTGGCACTCGCAGGTCAAAGAAATCTAGGCGTTACGACGTTAGCGAGGTCGACTCAGACGTAGAGTTCATTAGCTCGGTGAGGAATGAGGAGCTGGTCTTCCGTCCTCTAGATGTGGAGGTGTGTAGGGCTTTGTGTTCACGTTTGAAGTTAGATTACGTGAAGGTCGGTGGTCCCCTGTCCACACAGGTTGGTTCGCTAGGTGCTCCGTGTAGGAAAGAGAAAGTAGTGGCTGATGGGAACTGCTTCTTCCGAGCCATCGCTCAGGCTGTGAGTGGTTCCCAGAAGCAGCATCGCAGCATTAGGCTCACTGTGTGTAAGGCGTTAGAGAAGGAGGCCAGGAGGTACCACAGTCTTTTGAGGAGCCAGTATTCTTCAGTCTCTGAATACGTCCAGCAGTCCAGGATGAGATCCGTGGGCACTTGGGCCACAGAGATGGAGATTCAGGGAGCAGCTGATTGGTTGGGAGTTGATATTTTTACTTTTATGGATGGTCGCTGGATAAAGTACAGCTGCGCTAGTCAGGGTTTGTCAGGACAGGCCATCTACTTAGAGAATAGTCAGGGCAGCCATTTTGAAAATGTTGTGTGTGTTTCTGAGCCTGGTCTGCGCTGCTGTTACGGTTACTGTAAAGTTAGAGAAGTGGCAGGGTACAACTTGAGGTGTAGCGTGAGAGAGGAGCTGAGTGTAGATGTGGGGGGATCTGAGGATGAGGGTGTAGAGATTCATGATGAGGCTTTAGCATCTCAGAGTGAAGGGAATGATAGTCAAAATACATCGCACAGAGTTAGGGTGAAAGAGAGACGTTTAAGTAGATACCAAGAAAATGTGCAGTATAGAAAGAAGGTTAAAGAGCGGGGTTTAAATAGGTATAAAGAAAACATGCAGTACAGACAGAACATTAAAGAGCGGAGTTTAAGTAGATATAGAGAAATCATGCAATACAGACAGAACATTAAAGAGCGGAGTTTAACTAGATATAGAGAAAACATGCAGCATAGACAGAACATTAAAGAGCGGAGTTTAACTAGATATAGAGAAAACGTGCAGTACAGACAGAACGTTAAAGAGCGGAGTTTACGTCGATATAAAGAAAAAATGCAGCATGGAGAGAACATATTCAAATGGAGAGAAATTGTTAAACGCAGGTATCAAGGCAGTTTAGAATACAAACAGAGACTTAAAGACAAGAGCATGAAAAAATATCAGGACAGTGCAGATCATAGACAGAGAGTGAAAGACATCAGCAGGAAAAAATATCACAGCAGTGCAGATCATAGACAGACAGTTAAAGACAAGAGTATAAGAAAATATCAGGACAACACAGAGCATAGACGGAGGGTTACAGAAATTGGCATTAAAAAATACCACAGCAGTGCAGACCAGAGGCAGAAGGTTAAGAGTCATGTACGGTTGACCAGGAAGCAGAAGCAGGAGAGGTCACAGGACTTTAGTTTCGCCATGACTCAGTTTTTAGAGAAGGTTCGAGATGGACCAGAGTTTGTTTGTTGTGTTTGTCAGAGATTATTGTTTAAGTACCAGGTGCTGAGTTGTGACAGGCAGGCTTATCGTAGTGAGGCGTCGGCTCGTGTAGCAGGACGGTGCATCAGTGACGACTATTTACACACCTGTAATGAGGAGTGTGCTGTGCCGTGCCGGCTGGTGCCCTCTAGAGGCCAGCTGTGGATCTGCTACACTTGCCATGGTAAGGTTGGTAAAGGTGAGATGCCAGCTGAATGCTGGATCAATAACCTGAAGTTAGATCCCATTCCTGCAGAACTGGGATGTTTAAACAGCATAGAGCAGCACCTGGTAGCTTTACATATCCCCTTCATGAAGGTTTTGGCCTTGCCTAAGGGGGGTCAGAACGGGGTGCATGGGCCGGTCACCTGTGTACCAGCCAACATTGTTCAGACCAGTAATGTATTACCGAGGTCCAGTATGGAAGGGTCTTTGCTGCAGGTTAAGTTAAAGCGTAAGTTAACTTACAAGGGTCATTATGAGTACCAGTTTGTAGACGCATTACGTGTGAGACAGGCGCTAGCTTATCTAAAGAGGACCAACAGCTACTATAGGGACATAGAGTTCAATGAAGAGTGGGTCAATGAGTTTTGTAGGCAGCAGGAAGAGGAAGAGGCCAGGTTAGCTGGTGAGGAAGAGGAGGGTGAAGTTGAGGAAGAGGTGACCCACCAGGAGGATGATGAGGTGAAGGACGAGGAAGAAGCTGTAGAGGTAGAACCAGCAGACGTAGTCCAAGATGAAATGTTACATGACAGACAGCAGCACTGCATGTTCCAGGACACTTGTCTCATGCCTGTTGACATTGGTCAGGAAGCTTTAGACCAGTATTTTGAGGACATAGTCAACATTGCGCCTGCAGAGGGCAACAGTCCAGTTAAGTTGCTCTCTGACAAGACAAACGAGGCTAAATGTTTCCCCGTCTTGTTCCCGTCAGGTACTAAGACCTTCCATGATTTGCGGTTGAATCATTTGACGTTGTCTCGATATTTAAATAACAGGATCATGAATGCCGACGGTCGTTTTGCGAGTAATGTAGAGTATATATTTTTTGCTCAGTACATGTCCGAGTTAGAGCAGGTGGTTTCTAGCATTTCCGTGGCGTTGCGTAAGGGCAAAGGAGGTCAGGCGTCTAGGAGGATTAATCAGAGCATGCTGATGGACGAGGAGGCTCTGAAGAGGCTTCTAGAGTTCGACGATGGTTACAGGTTTTTGCGACCTATTAGAGGTACTCCGGCGTTTTGGCAGGGCGCTCAGAGAGACATCATGGCTGCTCTCCGTCAGTTAGGGATTCCAACGTGGTTTGTTTCATTTTCATCTGCGGACATGCGCTGGACTAACCTCCTGACCAGCATCCTTAGACAGGAGGGCAGGTCGCAGACGGCGGAGGATTTAGAGTGGGCGGAGAGGTGCGAGTTGTTGCGTCGTAATCCAGTTACAGCAGCCAGGATGTTTGATTACAGGTGGCATTGTTTTCTGAAAGAGGTTCTTATGGCTCCTTGTCAACCAATTGGCAAAATAGTTGACTACTTCTATCGCGTTGAGTTCCAGCAGCGCGGCTCTCCTCATGTTCACTGTTTGTTTTGGATCGAGGGCGCTCCCCAAATTAGTAAGAACACAGATGAGGAGGTGGTGCAGTTCATCGACAGATACGTGTCGTGTGAGCTGCCCACAGACGATGACCAGTTATTGGACATTGTGTCATCGGTGCAAACGCATTCTAAACGACACTCTAAGACGTGTAGGAAGAACAAAACCACGTGTCGTTTCAATTTCCCAAAACCCGTGACTGCTAGAACGTTCATTTGCAGGAAAAAGGAATGCAAATGTGACAAAAACCAGTCAAAGGAGGCCGAGAAGGATCCTGATTCAGAAGACAAGCCAGTGTGTAAATGTTTTGAGGACCAGAGCGGCATGCCAAAAGAAGTAGCTCAGAGGGTTCTGGAAGGGATCAAGTGTGCAGTTAGAGCGGCAGCAGAAGGTGAGGTCCACTTTGCTAGCACTGAGCAGTTTTTTCAGAGTCTGGACATCAACCAGGACGTTATGGAGATGGCTTACAGGAGGGTAGAGAAGAAGACCACCGTGGTGTATAGGAGAGGGCTTGAAGAGGTCTGGGTCAATCAGCACAGTAAGCAGTTGTTGAAGTGCTGGAACGCCAACATGGACCTTAGCTATATCACCGACGCCTACGCCGTAGTCATATATATTATCTCGTACATTACGAAAGCAGAGAGAGAGATTGGCCTTTTATTGAGCAATGCACAAAAAGAAGCAACCAAACAAGGGAATCTCTCTGCTAGAGAAGCTCTGAAGAAGCTGGGCAGTGTATATTTACACAACAGGGACGTTTGTGCGCAGGAGGCGGTGTATAGGCTAACGAACATGCATCTGAAGGAGTGTTCCAGGAAGGTGGTTTTCATCCCCACCGGCTCCAACATAGTGAAGATGAGTTTACCCCTCAGCGTGTTAAAACAGAGGGCGGCGTCACATGAGCTGAGGACGGAAGACATGTGGATGACCAGTCTAGTGGACAAGTTCAAGTGCAGGCCCGGCGGGGACGTCTTTGAGGACATGTGTATAGCCACGTTTGCGTCGGAGTATCGTGTTCTCTCCAAGAACGAAAAGTCTGAGAAGAGAATCCCCTTGAGGAACGATTTGGGCTTCATCTTGAGGAGAACGCGATCTCAGTTTGCCGTCGTCCGTTACATGAGGTTCAACTTAGAGAAGCAGGAGGAGGCTCATTTCCAGAGTTTGTTGCAGCTCTTCCTTCCTTATAGAACTGACTCAGAGCTCAAACCTGAAGGCTTTGAGCTCTTTGCTCAGTTCTATAACAACGGACAGGTGACGTTCCACGATGGTTCCGTCCATTCGGTGAAGTCGGTGGTAGACCAGAACAGGGCCAGGTTCGAGGTGGACTGTGCTGAGCTAGAGGAGGCTCAGGAGATAGCTGAGCAGCTCCAGGGGGGTGAGGAGGACGCTTGGGGTGCACTCTGTCCTGAACAGGAGGTAGAACGCCGTGAATGTCTAGAAGAGGGACGGCAGCAGCAGGGAGGAGAGATCCCGGATGAGCAGCTACTGGACGTGCAGGAGAACGTTCCAGATTTAGTTGTTGGAGCTAAACAGGTCGCACAGTTAGAGAGGAACCGGTGCATCTTGTCTCGGAGCGAGGGTTTGTCTCTGGTTAGGTCTTTGAACGAGACACAGATGGCCGTGTTCTACCAGGTTAGGCAGTGGTGTTTGGAAAAGGTGATGGGGAAGAAGCCCAAGCCTTTACATGTGTTTGTGACGGGTGGTGCTGGCACGGGGAAGTCTCATTTGATCAGGGCTATTCAGTACGAGGCAGGGAGACTATTGTCCACACTTTGTCCTCAACCAGACGGGATTTCTGTTTTGTTAGCCGCGCCTACGGGCATCGCTGCTTACAATTTAAATGCAGCCACAATCCACCACACGCTGAGTATTGGCAAACACTCTGGCTTACCTTACGTTCCTTTAGGGGAAGAAAAAGTAAACTCTCTGAGAGCCAAATTTAGTCACGTCCAAATCCTCATCATTGACGAGATCAGTATGGTTGATCACAATCTGTTGGCGTACGTCCACGGTCGTTTGAGGCAGTTGAAGCAGACGGGAGACTTTTCCCCGTTTGGTAACGTCAGCATCATCGCGGTCGGGGACTTCTACCAGCTGCCTCCCGTTAAAGGGAAGCCGCTGTATCGCAGTCAGGTAGGTGTGGACCTGTGGGTGAACTTCAGTGTGGTGCAGCTGCACACTGTGGTTAGGCAGAAGGATGGCGTGTTTGCAGGCCTGCTGAACAGGTTGAGAGTGCGCTCCAAGGACACCCCCATGTTAGACAGTGACGTTGAACTGTTGAAGTCGCGCGAGACCGGTGAGGAGAGCTCTGCCTTGCACATTTTCCCCACCAACGCACAAGTCAGTGAGCACAACTTCAAGCAGCTGTTTGAGTTTTGTCCTGACTTCATCACCATAGAGGCCCAGGACTACATGAACAATAGTAGGACCGGCAAGTTGGAGCTGATTGCAGGGCATCACAGTCGCGCGTCGGACACGTCCTTATAGGAGAGTCTGTGTTTGGCGAAGAACGCGCGCGTCATGTTGTGCAAGAACGTGGACGTGGAGGATGGCCTGGTCAATGGAGCGTGTGGCACGGTCACTCATATTGAGTTGAGAGAGAACGCAAAGTTTCCTCTCACAGTTTTTGTCAGATTTGACGACGAGAGAATTGGCTTGGCGAGGAGGAAACAACGTGCACACGCGTCAGTAGAATGCCCACATTCTACTGCCATTGAGCCGCAGGAGGAGAAGGCCACCAAGCGTGGAGGTTTGCGCCGTCAGTTCCCTCTCAAGCTGGCCTGGGCCTGTACGGTGCATAAGGTGCAGGGGTTGACGGTGGACCGGGCCGTGGTTTGTTTAAAGAGGGTGTTTGCACCCGGGCAGGCGTACGTGGCGCTGAGTCGCGTCAGGACTTTGTCTGGACTGATCATCCAAGGTTTTAAAGAGAAGGTCATCTACTGCAAAGACGCCATCAAGGAGGCCGTGGACAGCATGCCTCCATTTTTGATTGAGCAGCCAAAGCCTTCATCAAGTACACACAGTTTCTCCCTGTACTTGATGAACGTTCAAAATTTAAGCCGCCACCTGGTGGACTTGGCGTCTTGCACGCGGCATTTCCAGCCTACCTGTATTGCCGTCACAGAAACGTGGCTCACTGCACAGTCGTCGTCAGACGCCGTCCAGATTGACGGCTACGTTTTCCACAGCCGCCCTCGAGCCTTGTGTTACAGTAGCAGCAACCCCAAATTGTTAGAGCTACAGCATCTAGAACATGGTGGAGTGGGCTTATACACTGTAGGCCATTTGGACTGTGACATTGTGCAGGTACCCGATTGTAATCTGGAGTGTTTGGTGTGCCTGTGTAACAACCTGAACGTAGTGATAGCCGTCATTTATCGCCCACCATGTTATCCAAAGTCTTTATTGTTTCAAAACCTGGGCAGGTTACTGGATCGGCTGGACGTCCTCAGTAACACAATTATAATGGTGGGAGATTTTAACGAAAACATCTTAAAGAGCACTTCAATCACCAAATTCATGGGAAGCAAAGGATTTGAGCAGCATGTGACACAAGAGACGACAGAGAAGGGAACTCTGATCGACCACGTTTATGTGAAAAGCAGGCGCTTTGATGTGGACTGTGCAGTGATTCCCACGTACTTCAGCGACCATGAAGGAATTCTGTGTACTTTGACTGAGAGAGATGATCAGGACCAGGACGGAGGCTTTGCTGGTGGTGAGGTGGACTTTGACATGGAGGCCTTGTTTGAGGAGGACTTGGATGGACAGTAGTCAGGAGACACATGTTGTTATTATGATCATTATTGTTGTTGTGGTTGTGTTCCTCTTGCGGCTGTTGCAGCTGGAGGACCAAACGTGGTGCCGGCCAGGAGGCTGGAGGGTTTTGGCGTGGTTGTGCCGGACGTCCTGTTTTCGTCTTTTCTTTCCTCTGGGGTGTAGTTGGGATTCTCTTGTGTTTCTTAGCCCGGTGTCGGTACTGGTTCGGCGGCCCTGTACAGGGTTGGGCCGTTGCCACACCCTTTTGTTTATTTGGCCGGACAGTCACGCCCATGTGGAGCTGAAACTGTGTCTCCTGTGAAAGAAGCAGTAATGATGATCATGATAGAATCTCTCCTGAACTGTGTTCCCTCCCTCTTGGTGGTCGTACCAGCAGACAAACAAGTCCCTGTACACAGTGGATTGTTTGTGTGAGTCAAACCAAGCTTCACCACAGTGCCCCTGGGCAAACGTAGTTTAACACTTGATCACGACTGGCAGAGCTTCTTCTTTGTCTAGGAGTTTTACTACTAGTTATTATCAGGTTTTTATTGTTAGGCTTTTTATAACATTTGAATTATGCATATTTGTCGGCGTTTTTACATTTTTATTCCATTTTAATTATCTCCATCAGTGTTTTTTGATTTTTATTCCATTTTAATTATCTCCATCAGTGTTTTTAGATTTGTATTCCATTTTAATTATCTCCATCAGTGTTTTTAGATTTGTATTCCATTTTAATTATCTCCATCAGTGTTTTAAGATTTGTATTCCATTTTAATTATCTCCATCAGTGTTTTTAGATTTGTATTCCATTTTAATTATCTCCATCAGTGTTTTTACATTTTTATTCCATTTTAATTATCTCCATCAGTGTTTTTTGATTTTTATTCCATTTTAATTATCTCCATCAGTGTTTTTAGATTTGTATTCCATTTTAATTATCTCCATCAGTGTTTTAAGATTTGTATTCCATTTTAATTATCTCCATCAGTGTTTTTACATTTTTATTCCATTTAAATTATCTCTATCAGTGTTTTTAGATTTGTATTCCATTTAAATTATCTCCATCAGTGTTTTAACATGTTTATTCCATTTAAATTATCTCCATCAGTGTTTTTTGATTTTTATTCCATTTTAATTATCTCCATCAGTGTTTTTTGATTTTTATTCCATTTTAATGATCTCCATGAGTATTTTTAGATTTTTATTCCATTGTAATTATCTCCATCAGTATTTTTAGATGTTGTTATTATGAGGCTTGTATTTATTAAATTTAGTATAGAGTGCAACTTATTTATCTTAATCATGAGTATTTTGTATCAGTATTTGTAGATTTTATTGTTAGACTTGTATTTGTTCCATTTTAATGAGTATTTTTATCAGTTTGTAGATTTTTATTCCATTTTAATTGTCTATTTATCAGTATGTGTAGATTTTCTTGTGAGGCTTGTATTTATTCCATTTTATATAGTGTAACTTATTTATCTTAATCAGGAGTATTTTTATCAGTATGTGTAGATTGTATTGTGAAACTTGTATTGATTCCATGTTAAAGAGTATTTTATCAGTGTGTAGATGTTCTTGTGGGACTTGTATTGACTCCATTTTAAAGAGTATTTTTATCGGTATTTTTAGATGTTGTTGTGGGACTTGTATTGACTCCATGTTAAAGAGTATTTTATCATTATGTGTAGATGTTGTTGTGGGACTTGTATTGACTCCATGTTAAAGAGTATTTTATCAGTGTGTAGATGTTGTTGTGGGACTTGTATTGACTCCATGTTAAAGAGGCTTTAGTTTCATCAGGTGGACAGTGTGGACAGTAGAATCATGATGTCACAGCAGCAGTCGTCCACTTCAACCTCTCTGTTCTTCCTCATGTGTTCATACATGCTGTAGTGTTTGATTGATGTTGATGATTGTAACACAAGCTGATGTTCAGCACCAACATGTCATGTTGAACACATTGGGAAGACTTTTGAAAATACTGACTGCTTTTTGACTGGCCTGCAGTGTGTCCATGTCTCTCTCTCTCTGTCTCTCTCTCTCTCTCTCTCTCTCTCTCTCTCTGTGTGTCTCTCTGTGTCTCTCTATGTGTCTGTGTGTCTGTCTGTGTCTATGTGTCTATCTACACATGTGTGTGTGTCTGTCTATGTGTCTGTGTCTATGTGTCTGTGTGTCTATGTGTCTGTGTGTCTGTGTCTGTGTCTCTGTCTGTGTGTGTCTCTGTCTGTGTGTGTCTCTGTCTGTCTGTCTGTCTGTCTGTCTGTCTGTCTGTCTGTCTGTCTGTCTGTCTGTCCGTCCCCAGTCGTCCCACTTTAAAAACAAAAGACACCAATGATGATGATGATCACTGATTCTCTGAGATTCTCTGAGGTCTGGATGAGATGATGTGAAGCTGAGGTGTCTTCTTGTTTTTAAACTCTGTCTGTCTGTCTGTCCGTCTGTCTGTCTGTCTGTCTATGTGTCTGTCTGTCTGTCTGTCCGTCTATGTGTCTGTCTGTCTGTCTCACTCACTCACACACACACACCAGTGTAAATGTGTCCAGCGGTTGTTCCGGGTGTGCTTGTTCTCTCTCTCTCTCACACACACACACACACCAGTGTAAATGTGTCCAGTGGTTGTTCCAGGTGTGCTTGTTGTCTCCAGGTGACGGTGCTGCAGCGTCTCCAGGAGTCTCTGGACGTCCTGATGCTGATTTGGAGAGGACAGGACACCACTGTTCACTTCCTCCTGACTGTGTCCTTCAACTTCACTTGTTTCAATAAATGTTCCTGTTTGTGTCAACATGCTGCTTCTTGTTGTTCCTCACTTGACAATAGAATGACGTCAACATTCATGTGACACTAAAGTGTTTTAGTGGAGATCAATGGAGCTGCAGCTTCACTTTACAATGTTTGACCAACATGAGCAGACATGTGAAGTGATCAACAGCAGAGTTGTTTACCAACACATGGACATGTTTGTGTGTTCAACGTCTTCATGGAGTCCCTGGAACTGAAGCTTCAAGGTGTCACTTCCTGTTTCCTGGTGGGAGGAGCTCATTGAGCTCTGATACACACGACAATGTTGGGACATGTTATGTTAACTAATATAACACATGTTGGGACGGGTCAGTGATCAGCCTCATGTCCTGGTGAGTCTCATGTCCTCGTGTCTTCCTCATGTCCTGGTGAGTCTCATGTGCAGCATTGGCTGGGACCTTGCGAAAGACTGCCCGTCGGGGGGGTGGCTATGAACGGTTCAAAATATTTGTTTAAATATTTAAAAAAAAAAAAAAAAAAATTTTGTATGACTTTTATTTTGAAAAAACTGCATCAAAACCAGCTAATTAGCTAGTGATTTGTGATCGCAGCAACCCCATTAGGCTACCTACCAAATTCCGGCTCAATCAGACAATGTTTGCTCGCATGCTAACAGGCGTGCTAAGCCGCAAGCTAGCCGAGCTGCCTGAAAATGTCTGTTGGGTACTCCCCAGATGGCCCCGATCCTGAATCTGGTCTTACTTAAATTCTAGTGTAAAAGACACAGCACTTATGGCACAATAAAGGTTTTTCAAAAACTTCCACCGACATACATATGAGGGCCTCAGGCCAAGCCTCCTACAGCGGTCAGTGTGGGACGATTGAGTGACCTGGTGGAGTGCCGGGCCTAGGAGGCCCGGCCTTTGTCGGCGGTGTACAAAGGTGTGAATGATTCAGCAATAAAGGTTTTTCACAAACTTTCACCGACCTGAATTTCATGTCTCAGGCCAGGCCTCCAACAAAGGTCAGTGTGGGACGATGGAGTGACCTGGTGGAGTGCCGGGCCTAGGAGGCCCGGCCTTTTTTTGACGTGTACGAAGGTGTGAATGATGCAGCAATAAAGGTTTTTCACAAACTTCCACCGACATACATATGAGGGCCTCAGGCCAAGCCTCCTACAGCGGTCAGTGTGGGACGATTGAGTGACCTGGTGGAGTGCCGGGCCTAGGAGGCCCGGCTTTGTCGGCGGTGTACAAATTACAAAAGAGAGCTGCCGTTGGCCAGGCCTGCGGCCTGGCCTTTCGTAAACTGTGGCTCAAGCCCGTTGGGGTGGCCACGATCCTCTAGACCAGTTAATGATCATTTTTTAAGCGTTTAAAAAATTGTACTTTTTTAATTAGTTTTATTTTGAAAAAAACGGCCTCAAAACCAGCTAATTATGTAGTGATTCATGACCGCAGCGGCTCCATTAGGCCACCTACCAAATTTCAGCTCAATCGGATAATGTTTGTTAAAATGCTAACGGACATGCTAGGCCTATGAGATTATGAAAATGTCACTGAGATGCTCCCCCTCCCCCTCCCCCGGTCCCCGGAGCAGGATTGCGCAATCCTGCTGTAGATTTTCACAGCAGGTGCACGTCACTTTGATCGTTAAGTGTGAGAGCTAGAGTGGGAGAGATATTTTCATAATTCCAAGATGTCGCAAACAACTGCTCTGAATCCATAGTTATCGGGGGAGTATGTGGATAAAAATACCATACTTTTGTAGGAATTTTTATCCTCTTTCGGACTGTGTGGGTTTGGAAGCAGTCGGAGGTAAACTTCGGACACCAGGGGGCGCTGTTTGGCGACAACGCCGGATATCTCCCATCAGGATTCAATGTAAAAATGTAGAACGAAAAAAATGTTACTCTGTCGCTTTAACTCGTCATTCTGGGGACTTGTTTTGGAATTTTCCCCACATCTGTTACATCCTCTTGTTCGGCAGGGTCTCGCGGGCGTGGCGATGTCCTCGGTTTGTGGCTGAGAGTCACGGTTTGCAAACAGTTAAGAGTAGTTCGAGGAGTTTTAAATCGTTGATTTTCGGCGAGAATTTTCCGTCTCCCCATGTTAATGGATGACAGGAGCCAAAAAGGCGATTAGGGGGTGGGGAGCTTTGACGGCTAATAAAAAGTAAACTGGACTAGGTAAGAAAAATTCCCTCTAAATATTTGTAGTAAACAATCTCCTCTATTTTTGTATATCTCAATTTAACCGATACGACCTTCGCCCTATGATGGTTTAGATTTTCCGTTTCGGCCTTTTTTTGCCTTTTTTGGGTGAACACCTTACTTTGAAAGGCAAATAGCGGGCTTCCTGTTGGAGCTAGGTGAAAAGTTAGAGCGCGTGAGTCGTAGGGCTCGAGTAGACGAAGAAGTTTTGTATTCGCGACATTTCTCTACGACATTCCTACGGACCGTGGCGGGCGATTGCAATTTTCTAGGTGGCGCTAGAGAGCCATTTTTGGATTTTCTTGGAATGTTTTGACATGGTCACCGGCTCTATGCGATTTTTCACGAGCCATCCAAATTTGGTGAGTTTTTGAGCGTGTCTAGGGGGTCAAATATGAGCGTAAGTGCAAAGAAAAAGAAAAATATATAATAAGATTAAAGCTGCAAGCAGCATTGGTCGGGACCTCGAGATTGCCCGTCGGGGGGGTGGCTATGAATGGTTAATTAAAAAAAATATTATTTAAGCAAAAAAAAAAAAATAGTACTTTTATTTTGAAAAAACGGCGTCGGAACCAGCTAATTAGCTAGTGATGTGTGACCGCAGCACCCCCATTAGGCAACCTACCAAATTTCAGTTCAATCGAACAATGTTTACTAGCATGCTAACGGGCATGCTATGCCGCAAGCTAGCGGATACACCTGAAAATCTCAGTGTGGTACTCCCCAGGTTGCCCCGATCCCAAATCTGGTCTTACTTCAATTCTAGTGTGAATGACACTGCACTTATGGAACAATAAAGGTTTTTCAAAAACTTCCACCGACATGAATTATATGGCCTCAGGCCAGGCCTCCTACGGAGGTCAGTGTGGGACATGAGACTGACCTGGTGGAGTGCCGGGCCTAGGAGGCCCGGCCTTTGTCGGCGTGAACGAAGGTGTGAATGATGCATCAATGAAGGTTTTTCACAAACTTTCACCGACATGAATTACATGTCTCAGGCCAGACCTCGTACAGGTTTTGCATGTCCTCATGACAGGAGAACATGAGACATGAGAGTGAGGTCAGGTCACATGAGAGTAACCTGACCTGAGAATGACTGGTGAGGTCACTCTCAGGTCAAACTGCAGGACATGACAGGCTGTCAATCACACAGCAGTGATGAGCCTGAAGCTACAGGAAGCTGCCCATATATGGAGTGATGCACTGACCAATCACAGTGGAGAATTTCACAGCTGCGCCGAGCGCGGACACTCTGACGGCAGAGTGAGCCAGAGAGGATTATATTCAAAGATTTTGCGAACAACTGCTCTTAATCTATACTTATCGGGGGTGTATGTGGATAAAAATACCATACTTTTGTAGGGATTTTTGTCCTCTTTCAGAATGTATGGGTTTGGAAGCAGTCGGAGGTAAACTTTGGACACCAGGGTGCGCTGTTTGGCGACAACGCCGGATATCTCCCATCAGGATTCAATGTAAAAATGTAGAACGAAGAAAATGTTACTGTGTCGCTTTAACTCGTCATTCTGGGGACTTGTTTTGGAATTTTCCCCACATATGTTACATCCTCTTGTTCGGCAGGGTCTCGTGGGCGTGGCGATGCCCTCGGTTTGTGGCTGAGAGTCACGGTTCGCAAACAGTTAAGAGTAGTTCGGGGAGTTTAAAATCGTTGATTTTGAGGGTGAATTTTCCGTTTCCCCATGTTAATGGATGACAGGAGCCAAAAAGGCGATTAGGGGGTGGGGAGCTTGGACGGCTAATAAAAATTAAACTGGACTAGGTAAGAAAAATTCCCTCTAAATTATTGTAGTAAACAATCTCCTCTATTTTTGTATATCTCAATTTAACCGATACGACCTTCGCCCTATGATGGTTTAGATTTTCCGTTTCGGCCTTTTTTTGCCTTTTTTGGGTGAACACCTTACTTTGAAAGGCAAATAGCCGGCTTCCTGTTGGAGTTAGGTCAAAAGTTAGAGCGCGTGCGTCGTAGGGCTCGAGTAGACGAAGAAGTTTCGTATTCGCGACATTTCTCTACGACATTCCTACGGACCGTGGCGGGCGATTGCAATTTTCTAGGTGGCGCTAGAGAGCCATTTTTGGATTTTCATGGAATGTTTTGACATGGTCACCGGCTCACCGTGATTTGTCACGAGCCTGCCAAATTTGGTGAGTTTTTGAGCGTGGCTAGGGGGTCAAATAAGAGCGCAAAAGAGAAAAAAAACGAACAAATAATAATAAACATTCGAAATACAATATATAATTTCGCCACCAGGTAGTGGCCGCGCCCCCTTCGGGGGCGCGGCCACTCTGAGGGGGTCAGGAGAGTTCTGGATGAGTGTGGGGCCTCCGCAGGAGGCCCCACACTTTTGGCGACGACGAAATCCAAAAGAGACCTGCCGTTGGCTGGGCTTAGGGCCCAGCCGTTGGCGAGGTCCCTAAATAAAAAACATTCGAAATACAATAAGAACTTCGCCACCAGGTAGTGGCCGACGCCCCCTTCGGGGGCGTCGGCCACTCTAAGGGGTCAGGAGAGGGCCTGGATGAGTGTGGGGCCTCCTGCGGAGGCCCCACACTTTTGGCGACGACGAAATCCAAAAGAGACCTGCCGTTGGCTGGGCCTAGGGGCCCAGCCGTTGGCGAGGTCCCTAATAAAAAACATTCGAAAAACAATATACAATTTCGCCACCACGTCAGAGTGGCCGGGACCCCCTTCGGGGGCCCCGGCCACTCTGACAGGGTCATGAGAGTGTCCTGGATGAGTGTGGGGCCTCCTGCGGAGGCCCCACACTTTTGGCGACGACGAAATCCAAAAGAGACCTGCCGTTGGCTGGGCCTAGGGCCCAGCCGTTGGCGAGGTCCCTAATTAAAGCTGCAAGCAGCATTGGTCGGGACCTCGAGATTGCCCGTCGGGGGGGTGGCTATGAACGGTTCAAAATATTTGCTTAAATATTCAAAAAAAAAAAAAAAAAAATTTCATGACTTTTATTTTGAAAAAACTGCGTCAAAACCAGCTAATTAGCTAGTGATATGTGATCGCAGCAACTCCATTAGGCTACCTACCAAATTTCGGCTCAATCAGACAATGTTTGCTCGCATGCTAACAGGCATGCTAAGCCGCAAGCTAGCCAAGCTGCCTGAAAATGTCTGTTGGGTACTCCCCAGATGGCCCCGACCCTGAATCTGGTCTTACTTCAATTCTAGTGTAAAAGACACAGCACTTATGGCACAATAAAGGTTTTTCAAAAACATGCACCAACATGAATTTGAGGGCCTTAGGGCCTTGTCTCTCTGTCTGTGAGTGAGTGAGTGAGTGAGTGAGTGAGTGAGTGAGTGAGTGAGTGAGTGAGTGAGTGAGTGAGTGAGTGAGTGTCTGTCTTTCTGTCTGTCTGTCTGTGAGTGAGTGGATCTGTCCTTCTGTCTGTCTGTCTGTGAGTGACTGAGTGGATCTGTCTGTCTGTCTGTCTGTCTGTCTGTGAGTGACTGAGTGGATCTGTCTGTCTGTCTGTCGGTCGGTCTGTCTGTCTGTGAGTGAGTGGATCTGTCTGTCTATCTGTCTGTGAGTGAGTTAGTGTGACAGTGAGTGTCTGTCTGTCTGTCTGTGTGTGAGGGAGTGTGAGAGTGAGTCTCTGTCTGTCTGCCTGTCTGCCTGTTTGTGTGTCTGTCTGTCTGTGTGTGAGTGAGTGTGAGAGTGAGTGTCTGTCTGTCTGTCTGTCTGTCTGTCTGTGAGTGAGTGTGAGAGTGAGTGTCTGTCTTTCTCTCTGTCTGTCTGTCTGTCTGTCTGTCTGTGAGTGAGTGTGAGGATGAGTGTCTGTCTGTCTGTCTGTCTGTCTGTCTGTCTGTCTGTGAGTCAGTGTGAGTGTCTGTCTTTCTGTCTGTGAGTGAGTGTCTGTCTGTCTGTCTGTCTGTGAGTGAGTGAGTGAGTGTCTGTCTGTCTGTCTGTCTGTAGGTGTGAGTGTGTGTGCACACTGTTGGTGTGTATGTAAGGGCCCTATATCTCTGAGTCTCTGTCTGTCTGTTTGTAAAAGTAGACATGAGACATGGATTAAATTGACACATCATACATCAGTCATCAAAAAAGTCCCAAAAACATAATACAAAGCAATTCAGCATTAACCATCATATTTTCTTGTGTGGAAATTAGGAGAGTAATGATTCTTACAGGCGGATTACGTCTCCCACGATACAAATCAATGCATCAGAGGCGGCAGTTGACCTGACCAAGATGGCGCCTGAATCACGTCTGGGAGCAGGAACCGGATGTGACGTCACACCGGCAGTGACGTTCCAAGCTTGTTTACATCGGTTGTTTCATGCGGCGTGCGTCTCCTCCTGCACTCGTCCCAGTTTGAGTCGAACGTTTAACAGTTCAGAGTTTTGTTCCTGAAAGACGCGGACATCGGATCCAGGTGGGAGAAACTCTAGTCTGCGGCCGAGGGACTGAAACACTCCGGTGTCGCTGCTACATGCCGTGGAGGAGCAGGAGAGTGACGGAGCCAGGAGGTTCAGAACACTGTGGAGCGTCACGTCATAGCGGTAAGAAAGTGATGAACTGCATCAAGAAACGTGTGCTGTAATTATTAACAAGCCACCGCGAGCCGTCGTAAAGTCAGAAATACTGATTATGACCGCGGATTGTTTATCCAGGTGAGAGGAGAATGAATGCACGTTTCACCTGTTTCACCTGTAGCTATAATATGATCATGAACATTTAAATTCATGCTTTGTACATGAAACATGAATGATGAAGCTGTGGCTCTGAACCAGAACAACTTCATTGTACTACAAAGAAGCAGACGTGTAAATACACAATACATCCAGCAGCTGAAACTTGGTGAGATTATATGCTATTATATACGGCACTGAACAGTTCAACACTACTACCTCAGACTATCTACCTCATACTGTGTGCAATACATCAAACTCCATATTACTGTGCAATAACAGGTACCTTGTGCTCAACCGCACATACTTATTAGCCAAGGTACCTCAGGCAGCTACATTGGTATTTTACATAACTTATTATCGGTCGTTTCTTTTAACTTTTTACATTACTGCACTATGTCCTTGGGTGTGTGTGAGCGGGACTGTGTGAGAGCTGAATGTGTGTGTGAATGTTTAGGTTATTCTGTATATATGGTGCATCTGCTGAGATGAATGAATGCTGAATGTGAGAATGGCTGCTGTGTTTATTGTGTGTCTACTGTGTGTTTTTAGCTACACCGTAATTTCATTGTGCAATTTATTGTACAATGACAATAAAAGCTTCTAATCTAATCTACTTCTAATCTATTAATTCATGTGTGATGTATTGATTGATGGATTCAACTTGTTGTCATTACAAATGTAACGAAATGCAGTTTAGCATCCAACCAGAATTGCCAGTAAGAGATATTACCTACACATACACACTGACATATATAAATAATCCATCAATAGGGAACAGTGTGTAGTTGCTGTTGCTAGAAATGATCTAGACATTATATGACATGAAGGTGTTGAACAGGTTTCAGGGTGAGACTTCAGTAAAGTGCTGCTCTGTGGAAGAAGCTGTCTGCTAGCCTGCTGGTTCTGTCAGGTGAGATGGTGAACCTCATGGCCCCCCATGGAGCGAGTCAAAAAGAACATTGTTGAAAGCCTCGGGGACCAGGATTTGTTTGATGATGTGAAAAGATGCTCTAAATGAACTTGTCCTCTCCTCTCTGCTTCAGCAGCTGGGTGCTGGACGTGTCCTCCTCTGGAGACGGCGCTTTGACAAAAGTTGCACTCGGCCGTTGAACTTTTCTCCTCCTGTAGCGTCAAATCATTCCACACGGCAGACATGAGTCTAGTGATGCTTCCAGTGGATGGAAGCATCACTAGTAAGAATGCTAAAGCACTGTAAACTCCTGGTGTCAAATGTATGTTGTTGCTACTAAAGCGGCCATGTCCTGTTTCTGATTGTCCTTCCAACAGTGGTGGAGCTCCAGCAGCCCAACCTACTGGTCCACTGGCACATCCAACCCACAGTGTTGTTCCTCCACCTTCCACTCAGGTAACCTGTGTTCTATGTGACCATCTGCAGCAGCTGGAACCATCAACTGAGTGCTATTCAAGATGGTGTTGACCAAGCTTTCAATGATGTCAGTCCCTGTTTGCTCTTCACTTCTCACAAGGACCATGTGTGCTTCATGTCTTTAACAAACCACATTTGAACAACGACCAAGACATTTTAGATTGCAAACAACTTTCTGCTTTGTCCCATGACAATATTGCTTTTTGCTCCAAAGGCTGAATGTGTATCAAGAATTGTCAAAGCACTGCATTGACAGTAAACAGGTCCTGGTTCAAGTGTGTAAATCAGTGGATGGCTGTGTCACTAAATATATGAAACAGCAGGAAGTCATCAAGCTGACGCTGAATGATGAGTCTATTTTATTAGTCCCTGAAGACAAACACGGAGGATGTCACATGTATTTGTACATTATTATGAGGATGTTTGGGCTGAATGCTTCCAGATCATAGCAAACATTGATGTTAATGCTGAACACTTGACAGAGATGTCAATGTAGCAAACTGAGTGTCCAACATGAGAATAAAGTGATCTAGACTGTGTGTCTGTCTCTGACCTTTGTTCAAGCTTCAACACGTCACTCAAAATGTGTTTGTTGATGTTTGGTGCTGAGAAGAGGAGGCTGTGAGCACCTTTCACTGCTGTTCTGGCTCAACGGCACTTCACCGGTGACAAGAAACCAGCTTTATTCCAGGGGTGTCCACAGTGGGTCCTGCAGGCTTCAGGTCTCTTCCAGGAACAGCAGATGTGATTACAATGAGGGGCTGGCAATTTGGCCTGTTCACAAGCTTGGTGATGACATCACTACATTTAGGTTTGAGCTGGAGTGTCACTGAGTGTTATGATGGTGGTTTTCAGTTGAAATGGGAGTCTCTGTGGGAGCCAGGAAGCAGCGTTGGACGTGTATGACGCGAGGACACGGAACCACGAGGACAAGAGGATTTCCACCGGCTGAAGAGTGAAGAGGATGTGCTTCTCCACAAAAATCTGATTTATCAGACGTGAAACAGTGGTTTTTACAAATGTTGCCTTTTTTTAATCAATTCCACAAATATAATTAAGATTAAACAAACTCAATACTGGTTGTGGGGCAGAAATGAATAGTTACTAAAATGTAAATGAATAAAATAAGTAGTGTGTATATATATAAAATAAAATGTTTACTTTGATAGACAGTGTAGGAAAGAGTGAGTCAATGAGACACAGTCTCTGCATATAAAGTGACTTCTTCCCACTAAAGCAGCACAAAACAAAAGTTTTAGTGATGAGCCGCTTGTACTGAGGCAGAGTGACGTCACCGGGCTGCGCATGCTAGCTGCGCACTGCCTGTGCTCCGGCGCTAGCCGTTAGCGTTAGCTTGAGGTCTTCCGGGACTAATATAACCTTGAACTTAATGTTAAACTCCAGAGGACGCCCAGCGTTTCATTCTACATCTCCAGGGTGAGTGGCTGTGCGCTGGTGATGTTTGTAGACGCTCCGAGACCGGCTTTTTTATCGTAGCATTGCACTTGTTGTGTTAGCAACGAACGCTAACATCGCCCATCTGATGACTGACAGTTGTCCTGGCCAATCACATTTCCAAGCCCGCGCAAATTCTCCGCGTCTTATTGGTCAATGTCAGCGTTCGTCAGAACTATAAATCGAGACACCGCCCCACCATCGTCCTCTTTTCTCATATTACGTGAGCTAGAGAGCCGTGCTTTTTTTCCATAGGTAGAAGATTTTATATTTTCCACTTTTTTGGATTTGAGGACCGGAGGACGTCGTTGGATTCGTGTTTTTTCTTCATCCAGAGTTTTTCATCGAGTGTATTTTCACCCTTTTGACCAAACTTGGAGAGCGGAGGTGAGTCCTTCTAGAACATTCTGTGTGTTGAAATTTTGAAGATGTGGAAAAAGTCCCTGTTTTCCAAGTGAACTTTATTTAAAGTGGTTCCTGATATTGGGGGAAGTTTTCTATGTGCCCTGAGTGATGTGAAAAGTTAAAATTGTGTTGTTTTATGACTTGTGTGAAGCAGTTAGCTGCTAGGCCGCAGCCTCAATCAGGTGTATTATGTGAAGCTGGCCCCCACCCCTCCTGAGAATATGTGAAAATACTCTCAAATGTTTGTACTGGAACAATTATCGTTTTGCTGATTTGGTTTTGGCATTATGAAGTTCAGTGGGCCTCTGAGTGATGTGAAAAGTTATAATTGGCCTCACAATTATAGGCCCAAGACCTGAGGCCCAGCGCCCATGAACTTAACAATGCAATGACGCAGTGTTTCAGTGGGCCAGGCCTCGGGCCTTGTCGTTTTGCTGACTTGGTTTTTAACATATTTGGTGAATAATGTGCGTAAAATAATGTGTGTAAAAGGCCCTCTTGAGGCGCAGGCGCCACGCCCTAGGCCTGAGGAGGGCCTCACTGAAACACTGCGTCATTGCATTGTGAAGTTCATATAAGTCGTCCAAACTGAACAGAAATTGGTTCTCGTCATTGGTTCTGCATTAGTACGGCTTTTTCCTGAAATCATTATCGTTTTGCCGCCTTGGTTTTTAACATATTTGGTGAAAAATGTGCGTAAAAGGCCTGAGAAATGCCGAGTCATTGTGATGTTCATATAGTCCTGTGTCGAAACTGAACGCACACACACAGGCGCGCACACACACAGAGACAGGCGCGCACACACACAGAGACAGGCGCGCACACACACAGACAGGCGCGCACACACACAGAGACAGGCGCGCACACACACAGAGACAGGCGCGCACACACACAGAGACAGGTGCGCACACACACAGAGACAGGCGCGCACACACACAGAGACAGGCGCGCACACACACAGAGACAGGCGCGCACACACACAGAGACAGGCGCGCACACACACAGAGACAGGTGCGCACACACACACACACAGGTGCGCACACACACACACACAGGCGCACACACACACAGAGACAGGCGCACGCACACAGAGACGCACACACTGAAGCACGCACACACTGAAGCACGCACACAGAGACGCACGCACACAGAGACGCACGCACACACTGAAGCACGCACAGAGACCCGCACACTGAAGCACACACAGACCCACACTGAAGCACACACAGAGAGACACACTGACGCACACTGAAGCACACACAGAGAGACACACAGAGACCCACACACTGAAGCACACACAGAGAGACACACAGAGACCCGCACACTGAAGCACACACAGAGACCCACACACAGACGCACACTGAAGCACACACAGAGACCCACACACAGAAGCACACACAGAGACCCACACACAGACGCACACTGAAGCACACAGACGCACACACACTGAAGCACACACAGAGACACACAGACGCACACTGAAGCACACAGACGCACACACACTGAAGCACACACAGAGAGACACACTGACGCACACTGAAGCACACACAGAGAGACACACAGAGACCCACACACAGAAGCACACACAGAGAGACACACTGAAGCACACACAGAGAGACACACTGACGCACACTCAAGCACACACAGAGACCCACACACTGAAGCACACACAGAGACCCACACACTGAAGCACACACAGACCCACACTGAAGCACACACAGAGACCCACACACTGAAGCACACACAGACCCACACTGAAGCACACACAGAGAGACACACTGACGCACACTGAAGCACACACAGAGACACACAGAGACCCGCACACACAGAGAGACACACTGACGCACACTGAAGCACACACAGAGAGACACACAGAGACCCACACACAGAAGCACACACACAGAAGCACACACAGAGACGCACACACACAGACGCACACGGAAGCACACACAGAGACGCACACACACTGAAGCACACACACAAGACGCACACAGAGAGACACACAGAGACCCACACACTGAAGCACACAGACGCACACACACTGAAGCACACAGACGCACACACACTGAAGCACAGACGCACACTGAAGCACACACAGAGACCCACACACTGAAGCACACAGACGCACACACACTGAAGCACACACACAGACGCACACGGAAGCACACAGAGAGACACACTGAATTTGACATAACCAGGAGCCGTAAAGTGAAAACAGCTTCATAGATGCTGCAGTGAGTGATGCGTTCAGGTGCTGGTTAACATGTCTTCAGCCTGCTGTGTGATCATTTCCAGAGCTGAGGGGCTCCTCCAGTGGCCACAGTGTTGATTTTGGTGCCATACAGCATGTTTTGATGGCTTCTTAGAGTGTGTGCTCATGTTGTCCTCCTCTGAACTGCTCCATGTTAAATGTTGTGCACTCTCCTATTGGACTGACATGTGACTCAGAGCAGCACCATGACGTCATTAGCAGTCACAATGGTGGGACTTTAAACCCTGGTTTAAAAACACTGTGTGGTTTCAAATGCAGGAGTTTTGACATGTGTATCAGTACTAATATATGTTGTAACGGTGTAGAGACGTTCATGCCCATAACATAAGAGCAACTTCCCACATTAACAAGCTGCAGAGCTCCTACAGTAGCAACATTTAACAAACAACAACAAATGCTGAAACGTCATCCGTGGACGACTTGTCCTCAATCATGTGTGTCTCCCTGTCTGTGTGTTGTCAGAGGTCATGACCTTGCTCTCTAAGCCAGCAGACATTCAATTAGGATGCTGCTTTGTTGTGTGGAGAAGAAAATAGTCTGCTTGTGCTCATGTGTGTGTAGCTGGAGATGTTTAGAGAGGCTCTGTGACTGTAACACACACACACTCACACACACACTCACACACACACTCACACACACACACACACTCACACACACACACTCACACACACACACTCACACACACACACTCACAGAGAGACACAGACACATATAGCCACACACACACACACACAGAGAGCCACTCACACAGACACACACACTCCCACACACACACTCACACACACAGACACATAGAGACACACACACACTCCCACACACACGCCACACACAGACACATATAGCCACACACAGACACATATAGCGACACACACACACACACTCAGACACATACAGCCACACATAGACACTCCCACACACACACCCCCCACACACACACACTCACACAGACACATATAGCCACACACAGAGACACACATCCACACACACCCACTCCCCCACACACACACACACACACACACACACACACACACACACACACACACACACACACACCCACACACACACACACACAGTTGTTTTCCAGCAGCTCCAGCCTCTAAGTGTGTAAATGGATGCGGTTTGTAAGTATGATGGAATCAGTCACTCGTCTGTCTCTCTGCTTTGAGGATGTTGAACTAAAGTGTTTTGTTGTTGAATTGAATTCCAGATGCCCCGTAAGAAGACCCACCGTCTGGCTCGGGCCCTGAAGGAGAGGGCGGAGAAGGCGGAGTGGAGGGCCGAGCCGGCCGTCCCGGAGTTCCTGCCTCGTACGTATAAGACGTTTTCCATGTTGAGCCCACGTACATCTTCACATATGTAAAGTGCACGTCTTGTTTACACCGCTTTGAACCTGTGTCTCGACAGGCCGTGGCACGGGGCTCCGGCATCGCGTGCGGAAGTGGCCGGTGTCGGAGCTTACCAAGAAGTCCCGACGCTTGGTCACTCCTCCCCGGGACCCGGAGAAGAAGGTAGGAGTTGGTCTTGCCTCGTGTGTCTCTTGCCTTGCCAGCTGTAAGGAGCCGTGGCTGAAAAAACCTTGTCCCCTGTTCCCCAGACCGTGTTCGTCATCGGGGACTCTCACCTGAGGGGCGTGGTGGACGGCTTTGTGGCCATTCCGGAGGGGCAGGTTAGTTTTGCTTTCCTGTCTGTTCCAGGTGCCGCGGCCAGCCAGCTGAGGACGGAGGTGCAGCACACGGTCCTCCCCTGGACCCCGGACGCCGTGTGTCTGCTGGCCCCCAGCAACAACCTGACGGCCAGCAGGACCATCGGTGAGGCGGCGGTGGACTTCGCGGACCTCCTGGCTACGGTCTGCAGCCGCTGGCCCAAGGTGTGTTGATTTATTCCTTCTTGTTGTTGTGTGAACGCTTCTGAGAGGAGAAAGCTTGAATGACGTTAATAACACTTGAATGTTGTTGTGTTTTCCCCCCGAGGTTTTCGTGCTCGAATTCCCTGGGCGCTTGAACGTGGAGCCTGTGGTGCAGCGGCTGCTGGTCCAGGAGTACCACCGCGTCGCAGCGCGCATGGGTAAGTTGATGGTTGCATCTTTACTGGTCTCGCCATTCCATGATCTTGTTTTGACTTTTTTTTTTTTTTTTTTTTGTTTATTATTTTTTTTTTTTTATGTGTGTCACTGTATGGGTAAGATTAAATTGATGACGCGTGTTTGTTTTTCTCTGTTTGTCCGTCAGGGGTGCCCTTCGTGTCTGTGGCGCAGGACCTCCCACTGAGTCGGTTGGAGCTGTGGTGCCACGACGGTGTAAGTACAGCACATTTTGTTGTGGGAGGAGTTTGTTTTCTGTCACGTGTGACACGCACGTGCGGTGAAGTTTCTTACGCGTCTTTACTGGTTTCCTAGATCCACCTGAGCGACTCCGACGGGATGCCGGTCCTGGTGCAGCTGCTGTGGGACGCTAGCGTCCAGCAGCTGGCACCTCCGCCCGAGCGCCCGGTGTCTCCCCGGACACCGCCGCGTGCTCGGGTGGCTCCCAGGGTGGTGGTGACGGGAACGGTCCCCGTGCCCCGTCGCACCAACCCTTGGGAGTGGACGACGGTTGGACAAGGGCGAATGGTAATGTGTTTTTCTCAGTCGTCCTGTGATTGGAGGTTTGTGGCCTTTTCTTGGGACCAAAAACCAACTCAGTCTTGTCTTGTGTTTTTCAAAGGCTGGAACATCTGTGCTCCGACGGCCTGCCCTCCCGTCCAACCCGGTGTGGTTCAGTGGGGCCATGTTGGAGGCCATGGAGAAGGTCTCGCCTTCTTCTGGTTCCGACGGCCCTGCTGGGCCACCAGCTGGCCAGGTGAGACACCACACACTCGTACGCACTGTGGACGACCACACGTGAAGACCGCCGTTCACCAAACACTGTTTTTTCTCTCTCCAGAGCCCCCGCCGGGTGCGTCGGCCCAAAGCCGTTCCACGGAGGAAGCGGCAGGTTGGTATTTACACACCTGATTGACGTGCGCTTTATTGACGTGGAGGGAGTCGGACTGAGGAAATTAATAAGTGAGAGATCTTTTGTTCTTTGTAGGCACCGGCAACACCGTCGCCTGTCCGGAAGACCGTGGCTGCTTCTCCGTCCGGCCCAGCAGTGAAGCAGGTCAGTCCACGTTTTGATACGCCGTGTGGCTCAGCTAGCACACGTTGGCACGTTAGCTCACAGTGCAGTTTGTTTGCAGAACACCCGAATGACCTTTGCTCATTTTCTCTCGTCTCATCTTTATGTCAGGGGGAGGCGTCGGCGCAGGAGTCCCGGGAGGAGGTGGTGCCGGAGGTGGTGGTGGACGTTCCCGCTGCCTGCCCCGCCGTGCCGACCGAGTCCGCCGTCCAGGAGGGAACCCGGACTCCAGCTAAAGCTAAGACTCCTTTTCTCCCTCCTGTTTCTCGTGGTGCGCTGTCAGGCCAGTCAGTTGTTGAGGTTGGTGCGGTGAGGTTGGAGTCGCCCTCTGCTGCAGTGGCAGTAGTGACCGACCCTCAGACAGGGACTAGACTGACAAAGGTCGTGCAGGGATCATTTAGCCAGTCAAACGGTGGTTTTGATCGCAGCGTGCAGTGCATGGCCATAGCTGCAGCCAGCTTGGTCAGACACACAGTCCAGAGCGTGTTTTCATGGGAGAGGCGTGATCTGGATCGCACTGTCATCTTAGGCGACAGGCTGTATTCAGATCTAAAGCACAAGAAGTTGATTACAGACCCTACAGGATTTCTTTATGTGTCCCAATTGCCCGAGGTGGTTACGGTAGGCAAGCAGGATTTTGGTTTAACTCGTGGTGAGGAGGTGTCGGGTACGATAGGCGTGAACGAAGGACCCTCAATCGACGCCAGGGCGACCTTCAGTCTGCTAAACGGACTGAAGGAGATCTTCAGTGAGCACAACATGTGTCTCCTGACGATGTGTACTAACACTTCTGCCATCATCTGTGAGGATGGACGGTTCGCCGTGGTGGACAGTCACTCACGGAGCAACCTTGGTTTGCCACTCGAGAACGGTACCAGCGTGGTTCTGCAGTTTGCTTGTCTTGACGACCTGCACCGCTACATCCTTGGTTTGGCCGAGTGCTTTGATTTACCGGAGAAGTTGTTTGAGCTGGCTGGCATCGTCATCAGTGGGGGTGGCGGTCCAGCGCCCCCTGGTGTTTCTGTGGAGAGTGACGTCGCTGAGATGAGTTCTCCTCCACCACCAGGGGGCAGGACATGGGCTGAGGTTTGTGCTGCTCGTCCAGCGCCGCCTGGTGTTTGTGTGGAGAGTCACGTCGCTGTGATGAGTTCTCCTCCACCACCAGGGGGCAGGACACTGGCTGAGGTTTGTGCTGCCAGTCCAGCCCTGTCGGCTGTTTCTGTGCAGACATTCTCCAGCGAGCTCAGTAGTGGTTCCACTGCAGAATCAGTTGTTGATGGCACGAAGAGAAAGGTTTCTTTTGGCACTCGCAGGTCAAAGAAATCTAGGCGTTACGACGTTAGCGAGGTCGACTCAGACGTAGAGTTTATTAGCTCGGTGAGGAATGAGGAGCTGGTCTTCCGTCCTCTAGATGTGGAGGTGTGTAGGGCTTTGTGTTCACGTTTGAAGTTAGATTACGTGAAGGTCGGTGGTCCCCTGTCCACACGGGTTGGTTCGCTAGGTGCTCCATGTAGGAAAGAGAAGGTAGTGGCTGATGGGAACTGCTTCTTCCGAGCCATCGCTCAGGCTGTGAGTGGTTCCCAGAAGCAGCATCGCAGCATTAGGCTCACTGTGTGTAAGGCGTTAGAGAAGGAGGCCAGGAGGTACCACAGTCTTTTGAGGAGCCAGTATTCTTCAGTCTCTGAATACGTCCAGCAGTCCAGGATGAGATCCGTGGGCACTTGGGCCACAGAGATGGAGATTCAGGGAGCAGCTGATTGTTTGGGAGTTGATATTTTTACTTTTATGGATGGTCGGTGGATAAAGTACAGCTGCGCTAGTCAGGGTTTGTCAGGACAGGCCATCTACTTAGAGAATAGTCAGGGCAGCCATTTTGAAAATGTTGTGTGTGTTTCTGAGCCTGGTCTGAACTGCTGTTATGGTTACTGTAGACTGAGAGAAGTGACAGGTTACAACTTGAGGTGTAGCGTGAGAGAGGAGCTAGGTTTAGATGTGGGGGGATCTGAGGATGAGAGTGTAGGATCAGATGAGGGTGTAGAGATACGTGATGAGGCTTTAGCATCTCAGAGTGAAGGGAATTATAGTCAAAATACATCGCTCAGAGTTAGGGTCAAAGAGAGGCGTTTCAATACATACAAACAAAATGTGCAGTACAGGGAGAGGACTAAACGGAGCCGTTTAACTAGGTATAAACAAAACATGGAGTATAGAGAGAATGTAATAAAACAGAGTAAAGACATTAATAAACGGAAGTATCATGGCAGTTTAGACTACAAGCAGACACTTAAAGACCTGAGTAGAAAAAAATATAGAGATAATGTAGAACACAAGGAGCGAGTTAAAGACTTGAGCAGAAGAAAATATAGAGTTAATTTGGAGCATAAGGAGCAAGTTAAAGGCATGAGCAGGAAAAAGTATAGAGATAATTTGGAGCATAAGGAGCAAGTTAAAGGGATGAGCATAAAAAAATATCGAGACAGTGCAGACCAGAGGCAGAAGGTTAAAGACGGGAGCATAAAAAAATACCACAGCAGTGCAGACCAGAGGCAGAAGGTGAAGAGTCGTGTGCGGTTGACCAGGAAGCAGAAGCAGGAGAGGTCACAGGACTTTAGTTTCGTCATGGCTCAGTTTTTAGAGAAGGTTCGAGATGGACCAGAGTTTGTTTGTTGTGTTTGTCATAGATTATTGTTTAAGTACCAGGTGCTGAGTTGTGACAGGCAGGCTTATCGTAGTGAGGCGTCGGCTCGTGTAGCAGGACGGTGCATCAGTGAAGACTATTTACACACCTGTAATGAGGAGTGTGCTGTGCCGTGCCGGCTGGTGCCCTCTAGAGGCCAGCTGTGGATCTGCTACACTTGCCATGGTAAGGTTGGTAAAGGTGAGATGCCAGCTGAATGCTGGATCAATAACCTGAAGTTAGATCCCATTCCTGCAGAACTGGGATGTTTAAACAGCATAGAGCAGCACCTGGTAGCTTTACATATCCCCTTCATGAAGGTTTTGGCTTTGCCTAAGGGGGGTCAGAACGGGGTGCATGGGCCGGTCACCTGTGTACCAGCCAACATTGTTCAGACCAGTAACGTATTACCTAGGTCCAGTATGGAAGGGTCTTTGCTACAGGTCAAGTTAAAGCGTAAGTTAACTTACAAGGGTCATTATGAGTACCAGTTTGTAGACGCATTACGTGTGAGACAGGCGCTAGCTTATCTAAAGAGGACCAACAGCTACTATAGAGACATTGAGTTCAATGAAGAGTGGGTCAATGAGTTTTGTAGGCAGCAGGAAGAGGAAGAGGCCAGGTTAGCTGGTGAGGAAGAGGAGGGTGAAGTTGAGGAAGAGGTGACCCACCAGGAGGATGATGAGGTGAAGGACGAGGAAGAAGCTGTAGAGGTAGAACCAGCAGATGTAGTCCAAGATGAAATGTTACATGACAGACAGCAGCACTGCATGTTCCAGGACACTTGTCTCATGCCTGTTGACATTGGTCAGGAAGCTTTAGACCAGTATTTTGAGGACATAGTCAACATTGCGCCTGCAGAGGGCAACAGTCCAGTTAAGTTGCTCTCTGACAAGACAAACGAGGCTAAATGTTTCCCCGTCTTGTTCCCGTCAGGTACTAAGACCTTCCATGATATGCGGTTGAATCATTTGACGTTGTCTCGATATTTAAATAACAGGATCATGAATGCCGACGGTCGTTTTGCGAGTAACGTAGAGTATATATTCTTTGCTCAGTACATGTCCGAGTTAGAGCAGGTGGTTTCTAGTATTTCCGTGGCGTTGCGTAAGGGTAAAGGAGGTCAGGCGTCTAGGAGGATTAATCAGAGCATGCTGATGAACGAGGAGGCTCTGAAGAGGCTTCTAGAGTTCGACGACGGTTACAGGTTTTTGCGACCTATTAGAGGTACTCCGGCGTTTTGGCAGGGCGCTCAGAGAGACATCATGGCTGCTCTCCGTCAGTTAGGGATTCCTACTTGGTTTGTTTCATTTTCGTCTGCGGACATGCGCTGGACTAACCTCCTGACCAGCATCCTTAGACAGGAGGGCAGGTCGCAGACGGCGGAGGATTTAGAGTGGGCGGAGAGGTGCGAGTTGTTGCGTCGTCATCCAGTTACAGCAGCCAGGATGTTTGATTACAGGTGGCATTGTTTTCTGAAAGAGGTTCTTATGGCTCCTTGTCAACCAATTGGCAAAATCGTTGACTACTTCTATCGCGTTGAGTTCCAGCAGCGCGGCTCTCCTCATGTTCACTGTTTGTTTTGGATCGAGGGCGCTCCCCAGATTAGTAAGAACACAGATGAGGAGGTGGTGCAGTTCATCGACAGATACGTGTCGTGTGAGCTGCCCACAGACGATGACCAGTTATTGGACATTGTGTCATCGGTGCAAACGCATTCTAAACGACACTCTAAGACGTGTAGAAAGAACAAAACCACGTGTCGTTTCAATTTCCCCAAACCCGTGACTGCTAGAACGTTCATTTGCAGGAAAAAGGAATGCAAATGTGACAAAAACCAGTCAAAGGAGGCCGAGAAGGATCCTGATTCAGAAGACAAGCCAGTGTGTAAATGTTTTGAGGACCAGAGCGGCATGCCAAAAGAAGTAGCTCAGAGGGTTCTGGAAGGGATCAAGTGTGCAGTTAGAGCGGCAACAGAAGGTGAGGTCCACTTTGCTAGCACTGAGCAGTTCTTTGAGAGTCTGGACATCAACCAGGACGTTATGGAGATGGCCTACAGGAGGGTAGAGAAGAAGACCACCGTGGTGTATAGGAGAGGGCTTGAAGAGGTCTGGGTCAATCAGCACAGTAAGCAGTTGTTGAAGTGCTGGAACGCCAACATGGACCTTAGCTATATCACCGACGCCTACGCCGTAGTCATATATATTATCTCGTACATTACGAAAGCAGAGAGAGAGATTGGCCTTTTATTGAGCAATGCACAAAAAGAAGCAACCAAACAAGGGAATCTCTCTGCTAGAGAAGCTCTGAAGAAGCTGGGCAGTGTATATTTACACAACAGGGACGTTTGTGCGCAGGAGGCGGTGTATAGGCTAACGAACATGCATCTGAAGGAGTGTTCCAGGAAGGTGGTTTTCATCCCCACCGGCTCCAACATAGTGAAGATGAGTTTACCCCTCAGCGTGTTAAAACAGAGGGCGGCGTCACATGAGCTGAGGACGGAAGACATGTGGATGACCAGTCTAGTGGACAAGTTCAAGTGCAGGCCCGGCGGGGACGTCTTTGAGGACATGTGTATAGCCACGTTTGCGTCGGAGTATCGTGTTCTCTCCAAGAACGAGAAGTCTGAGAAGAGAATCCCCTTGAGGAACGATTTGGGCTTCATCTTGAGGAGAACGCGATCTCAGTTTGCCGTCGTCCGTTACATGAGGTTCAACTTAGAGAAGCAGGAGGAGGCTCATTTCCAGAGTTTGTTGCAGCTCTTCCTTCCTTATAGAACTGACTCAGAGCTCAAACCTGAAGGCTTTGAGCTCTTTGCTCAGTTCTATAACAACGGACAGGTGACGTTCCACGATGGTTCCGTCCATTCGGTGAAGTCGGTGGTAGACCAGAACAGGGCCAGGTTCGAGGTGGACTGTGCTGAGCTAGAGGAGGCTCAGGAGATAGCTGAGCAGCTCCAGGGGGGTGAGGAGGACGCTTGGGGTGCACTCTGTCCTGAACAGGAGGTAGAACGCCGTGAATGTCTAGAAGAGGGACGGCAGCAGCAGGGAGGAGAGATCCCGGATGAGCAGCTACTGGACGTGCAGGAGAACGTTCCAGATTTAGTTGTTGGAGCTAAACAGGTCGCACAGTTAGAGAAGAACCGGTGCATCTTGTCTCGGAGCGAGGGTTTGTCTCTGGTTAGGTCTTTGAACGAGACACAGATGGCCGTGTTCTACCAGGTTAGGCAGTGGTGTTTGGAAAAGGTGATGGGGAAGAACCCCAAGCCTTTACATGTGTTTGTGACGGGTGGTGCTGGCACGGGGAAGTCTCATTTGATCAGGGC
Source organism: Blennius ocellaris (assembly GCF_963422515.1). Lineage (NCBI taxonomy): Eukaryota > Metazoa > Chordata > Actinopteri > Blenniiformes > Blenniidae > Blennius > Blennius ocellaris. The sequence continues at coordinate 193,840 of NC_137651.1, read as the reverse complement.
TATTCAGTACGAGGCAGGGAGACTATTGTCCACACTTTGTCCTCAACCAGACGGGATTTCTGTTTTGTTAGCCGCGCCTACGGGCATCGCTGCTTACAATTTAAATGCAGCCACAATCCATCACACGCTGAGTATTGGCAAACACTCTGGCTTACCTTACGTTCCTTTAGGGGAAGATAAAGTTAACTCTCTGAGAGCCAAATTTAGTCACGTCCAAATTCTCATCATTGACGAGATCAGTATGGTTGATCACAATCTGTTGGCGTACGTCCATGGTCGTTTGAGGCAGTTGAAGCAGACGGGAGACTTTTCCCCGTTTGGTAACGTCAGCATCATCGCGGTCGGGGACTTCTACCAGCTGCCTCCCGTTAAAGGGAAGCCGCTGTATCGCAGTCAGGTAGGTGTGGACCTGTGGGTGAACTTCAGTGTGGTGCAGCTGCACACCGTGGTTAGGCAGAAGGATGGCGTGTTTGCAGGCCTGCTGAACAGGTTGAGAGTGCGCTCCAAGGACACCCCCATGTTAGACAGTGACGTTGAACTGTTGAAGTCGCGCGAGACCGGCGAGGAGAGCTCTGCCTTACACATTTTCCCCACCAACGCACAAGTCAGTGAGCACAACCTCAAGCAGCTGTTTGAGGTTTGTCCTGACTTCATCACCATAGAGGCCCAGGACTACATGAACAATAGTAGGACCGGCAAGTTGGAGCTGATTGCAGGGCATCACAGTCGCGCGTCGGACACGTCATTGCAGGAGAGTCTGTGTTTGGCGAGGAACGCGCGCGTCATGTTGTGCAAGAACGTGGACGTGGAGGATGGCCTGGTCAATGGAGCGTGTGGCACGGTCACTCATATTGAGTTGAGAGAGAACGCAAAGTTTCCTCTCACAGTTTTTGTCAGATTTGACGAGGAGAGAATTGGCTTGGCGAGGAGGAAACAACGTGCACACGCGTCAGTAGAATGCCCACATTCTACTGCCATTGAGCCGCAGGAGGAGAAGGCCACCAAGCGTGGAGGTTTGCGCCGTCAGTTCCCTCTCAAGCTGGCCTGGGCCTGTACGGTGCATAAGGTGCAGGGGTTGACGGTGGACCGGGCCGTGGTTTGTTTAAAGAGGGTGTTTGCACCCGGGCAGGCGTACGTGGCGCTGAGTCGCGTCAGGACTTTGTCTGGACTGATCATCCAAGGTTTTAAAGAGAAGGTCATCTACTGCAAAGACGCCATCAAGGAGGCCGTGGACAGCATGCCTCCATTTTTGATTGAGCAGCCAAAGCCTTCATCAAGTACACACAGTTTCTCCCTGTACTTGATGAACGTTCAAAATTTAAGCCGCCACCTGGTGGACT
>NC_137651.1:125000-187500 GCF_963422515.1 Blennius ocellaris | reverse complement strand
CAGGTCAGGCCTCCAACAAAGGTCAGTGCGATACATGACAGTGACCTGGTGGAGTGCCGGGCCTAGGAGGCCTGGCCTTTGTCGGCGGTGTACAAAGGTGTGAATGATGCAACAAGAAAGATTTTTCACAAACTTTCACCGACATGAATTACATGTCTCAGGCCAGGCCTCCAACAAAGGTCAGTGTGTCACATGAGAGTGACCTGGTGGAGTGCCGGGCCTAGGAGGCCCGGCCTTTGTCGGCGTGAACGAAGGTGTGATTGATGCAGCAATAAAGGTTTTTCAAAAACTTCCACCGACTTCCATCGTACAAAGGTCAGTGTGGGACGATGGAGTGACCTGGTGGAGTACCGGGCCTAGGAGGCCCGGCCTTTGTCGGCGGTGTACAAAGGTGTGAATGATGCAGCAATAAAGGTTTTTCACAAACTTCCACCGACATGAATTACATGTCTCAGGCCAGGCCTCCAACAAAGGTCAGTGTGGGACGATGGAGTGACCTGGTGGAGTGCCGGGCCTAGGAGGCCCGGCCTTTGTCGGCGATGTGCGAAGGTGTAAATGATGCAATAAAGGTTTTTCACAAACTTCCACCGACATGAATTACATGTCTCAGGCCAGGCCTCCAACAAAGGTCAGTGTGTCACATGAGAGTGACCTGGTGGAGTGCCGGGCCTAGGAGGCCCGGCCTTTGTCGGCGATGTGCGAAGGTGTAAATGATGCAATAAAGGTTTTTCAAAAACTTCCACCGACATGAATTTGAGGGCATCAGGCCAGGTCTCGTACAGAGGTCAGTGTGGGACGATTGAGTGACCTGGTGGAGTGCCGGGCCTAGGATGCCCGGCTTTGTCGGCGGTGTACGAATTACAAAAGACACCTGGCCTTTCACAAAGTTGAATATATGACAGCAGGTCAGCCCATAGAGCAGAGATCCTCTCCCTCCCCCTCCCCCCTGCTGCCCCGGAGCAGGATTGCGCAATCCTGCTGTAGATTTTCACAGCAGGTGCACGTCACTTTGATCGTTAACTGAGAGACCTAGAGTGGGACAGAGTGAAGATGAATTCCAGAACTTTCCAAACAACTGCTCTGAATCCATAGTTATCGGGGGAGTATGTGGATAAAAATACCATACTTTTGTAGGAATTTTTGTCCTCTTTCAGACGGTGTGGGTGTGGAAGCAGTCAGAGGTAAACTGTGGACACCAGGGGGCGCTGTTTGGCACTAACGGCAGATTGGGCTCCATCCGCTACAGTATTAAATTCTGGGGCGAAAAGAATGTTACTCTATCACTTTAACTCGTCATTCTGGGGACTTGTTTTGGAATTTTCCCCACATATGTTACATCCTCTTGTTCGGCAGGGTCTCGTGGGCGTGGCGATGCCCTCGGTTTGTGGCTGAGAGTCACGGTTTGCAAACAGTTAAGAGTAGTTCAGGGAGTTTAAAATCGTTGATTTTCGGCGAGAATTTTCCGTTTCCCCATGTTAATGGATGACAGGAGCCAAAAAGGCGATTAGGGGGTGGGGAGCTTGGACGGCTAATAAAAATTAAACTGGACTAGGTAAGAAAAATTCCCTCTAAATTATTGTAGTAAACAATCTCCTCTATTTTTGTATATCTCAATTTCACCGATACGACCTTCGCCCTATGATGGTTTAGATTTTCCGTTTCTGCCTTTTTTTGCCTTTTTTGGGTGAACACCTTACTTTGAAAGGCAAATAGCCGGCTTCCTGTTGGAGTTAGGTCAAAAGTTAGAGCGCGTGAGTCGTAGGGCTCGAGTAGACGAACAAATTTCGTATTCGCGACATTTCTCTACGACATTCCTACGGACCGTGGCGGGCGATTGAAAGTGTCTAGGTGGCGCTAGAGAGCCACTTTTGGATTTTCTGGAAATTTGTTGACATGAGATTGTGGAGTGCCACACTTTTGACGAGTCTTCCAAATTTGGTGAGTTTTTGAGCGTGTTTAGGGGGTCAAATTGAGGGATTTATCCGTGAAATAAATAATAATAATAATAAAAAACATTCGAAAAACAATATACAATTTCGCCACCACGTCAGAGTGGCCGGGACCCCCTTCGGGGGCCCCGGCCACTCTGACAGGGTCATGAGAGTGTCCTGGATGAGTGTGGGGCCTCCTGCGGAGGCCCCACACTTTTGGCGACGACGAAATCCAAAAGAGACCTGCCGTTGGCTGGGCCTAGGGCCCAGCCGTTGGCGAGGTCCCTAATTAAAGCTGCAAGCAGCATTGGTCGGGACCTCGAGACTGCCCGTCGGGGGGGGTGGCTATGAACGGTTAATAAAAAATTATATTATTTAAGTAAAAAAAAAAAAAAAAAAAAAAATTGGGACTTTTATTTTGAAAATGCGGGGTCAAAACCAGCTAATTAGCTAGTGGTTTGTGACCGTAGCGCTCCCATTAGGCCACCTACCAAATTTCAGCTCAATCGGACAATGTTTGGTAGCATGCTAATGTGCATGCTATGCCGCAAGCTAGCGGATACACCTGAAAAGCTCAGTGTGGTACTCCCCAGGTTGCCCCGATCCCGAATCTGGTCTTACTTCAATTCTAGTGTGAATGACACTGCACTTATGGAACAATAAAGGTTTTTCAAAAACTTCCACCGACATGAATTATATGGCCTCAGGCCAGGCCTCCTACGGAGGTCAATGTGGGACGATGGAGTGACCTGGTGGAGTGCCGGGCCTAGGAGGCCCGGCCTTTGTCGGCGGTGTAGAAAGGTGTGAATGACGCAGCACTTATGAAACATGAAAGGTTTTTCAAAAACTTCCACCGACATGAATTTGAGGGCCTTTGTCAGTTGTGTACGGATTACAAAAGGAACCTGGCCTTTAACAAACTGCTGCATAAGCCAGCAGGTCAGCCCATAGAGCAGCACTGTAATGTCCCTGGCTCTCCATGCTGTCAATCACACAGCAGTGATGAGCCTGAAGCTACAGGAAGCTGCCCATATATGGAGTGATGCACTGACCAATCACAGTGGAGAATTTCACAGCTGCGCCGGGCGCGGACACTCTGACGTCAGAGTGAGCCAGAGAGGATTATATTAGAAGATTTTGCTAACAACTGCTCTTAATCTATACTTATCGGGGGAGTATGTGGATAAAAATACCATACTTTTGTAGGAATTTTTGTCGTCTTTAATACTGTGTGGGTTTGGAAGCAGTCAGAGGTAAACTTTGGACACCAGGGGGCGCTGTTTGTCGGTAACGCCCGATTTCTCCCATTAGGATTCAATGTAAACATTTTGGACGAAGAAAATGTTACTGTGTCGCTTTAACTCGTCATTCTGGGGACTTGTTTTGGAATTTCTCCCACCTATGTTACATCCTCTTGTTCGGCAGGGTCTCGCGGTCGTGGCGATGCCCTCGGTTTGTGGCTGAGAGTCACGGTTTGCAAACAGTTAAGAGTAGTTCGGGGAGTTTAAAATCGTTGATTTTCGGCGAGAATTGTCCGTTTCCCCATGTTAATGGATGACAGGAGCCAAAAAGGCGATTAGGGGGTGGGGAGCTTGGACGGCTAATAAAAATTAAACTGGACTAGGTAAGAAAAATTCCCTCTAGAGTTCAGTAGTAAACAATCTCCTCTATTTTTGTATATCTCAATTTAACCGATGCGACCTTCGCCCTATGAGGAGTTAAATTTTCCGTTTCTGCCTTTTTTTCCCTTTTTTGGGCGAATACCTTACATTGAAAGGCAAATAGCCGGCTTCCTGTTGGAGTTAGGTCAAAAGTTAGAGCGCGTGAGTCGTAGGGGTCGAGTAGACGAAGAAGTTTCGTATTCGCTGTTTTTCTCTACGACATTCTTACGGACCGTGGCGGGTGATTGCAATTTTCTAGGTGGCGCTAGAGAGCCATTTTTGGATTTTTGGGGAATTTTTTGACGTGAGATTGTGGAGTGCCACACTTTTGACGAGTCTCCCAAATTTGGTGAGTTTTTGAGCGTGTTTAGGGGGTTCGGAGGGCCCGCACTTTTGGCGACGACGAAATCCAAAAGAGACCTGCCGTTGGCTGGGCCTAGGGCCCAGCCGTTGGCGAGGTCCCTAATTAAAGCTGCAAGCAGCATTGGTCGGGACCTCGAGACTGCCCGTCGGGGGGGTGGCTATGAACGGTTAATAAAAAAAATATTATTTAAGCAAAAAAAAAATAAAAATTTTTTTTTTACTTTTATTTTGAAAAAACGGCGTCGGAACCAGCTAATTAGCTAGTGATTTGTGACCGCAGCACCCCCATTAGGCCACCTACCAAATTTCAGCTCAATCGAACAATGTTTACAAGCATGCTAACGGGCATGCTATGCCGCAAGCTAGCGGATACACCGGAAAATCTCAGTGTGGTACTCCCCAGGTTGCCCCGATCCCGAATCTGGTCTTACTTCAATTCTAGTGTGAATGACACTGCACTTATGGAACAATAAAGGTTTTTCAAAAACTTCCACCGACATGAATTATATGGCCTCAGGCCAGGCCTCCTACAGAGGTCAGTGTGTGACATGAGACTGACCTGGTGGAGTGCCGGGCCTAGGAGGCCCGGCCTTTGTCGGCGTAAACGAAGGTGTGATTGATCCAGCAATAAAGGTTTTTCACAAACTCTCACCGACATGAATTACATGTCTCAGGCCAGACCTCGTACAGGTTTTGCATGTCCTCATGACAGGAGAACATGAGACACGAGAGTGAGGTCAGGTCACATGAGAGTAACCTGACCTGAGAATGACTGGTGAGGTCACTCTCAGGTCAAACTGCAGGATATGACAGGCTGTCAATCACACAGCAGTGATGAGCCTGAAGCTACAGGAAGCTGCCCATATATGGAGTGATGCACTGACCAATCACAGTGGAGAATTTCACAGCTGCGCCGAGCGCGGACACTCTGACGTCAGAGTGTGAGACAGGGAGGATTATATTAGAAGATTTTGCGAACAACTGCTCTTAATCTATACTTATCGGGGGAGTATGTGGACAAAAATACCATACTTTTGTAGGAATTTTTGTCCTCTTTAAGATTGTGTACGCTTGGAAGCAGTCAGAGGTAAACTTTGGACACCAGGGGGCGCTGTTTGGCGGGAACGGCAGATTTGGCTCCATCCGCTATAATGTTAAGATTTCGGACGAGAAAAATGTTACTGTGTCGCTTTAACTCGTCATTCTGGGGACTTGTTTTGGAATTTTCCCCACATATGTTACATCCTCTTGTTCGGCAGCGTCTCGTAGTCGTGGCGATGCCCTCGGTTTGTGGCTGAGAGTCACGGTTTGCAAACAGTTAAGAGTAGTTCGGGGAGTTTAAAATCGTTGATTTTCGGCGAGAATTTTCCGTTTCCCCATGTTAATGGATGACAGGAGCCAAAAAGGCGATTAGGGGGTGGGGAGCTTGGACGGCTAATAAAAATTAAACTGGACTAGGTAAGAAAATTTCCCTCTAGAGTTCAGTAGTAAACAATCTCCTCTATTTTTGTATATCTCAATTTAACCGATGCGACCTTCGCCCTATGAGGAGTTAAATTTTCCGTTTCTGCCTTTTTTTCCCTTTTTTGGGCGAATACCTTACATTGAAAGGCAAATAGCCGGCTTCCTGTTGGAGTTAGGGCAAAAGTTAGAGCGCGTGAGTCGTAGGGCTCGAGTAGACGAACAAATTTCGTATTCGCGACATTTCTCTACGACATTCCTACGGACCGTGGCGGGTGATTGCAATTTTCTAGGTGGCGCTAGAGAGCCATTTTTGGATTTTTTGGGAATTTTTTGACGTGAGATTGTGGAGTGCCACACTTTTGACGAGTCTCCCAAATTTGGTGAGTTTTTGAGCGTGTTTAGGGGGTTCGGAGGGCCCGCACTTTTGGCGACGACGAAATCCAAAAGAGACCTGCCGTTGGCTGGGCCTAGGGCCCACCCGTTGGCGAGGTCCCTAAAAAGAAAAAACATTCGAAATACAATATATAATTTCGCCACCAGGTAGTGGCGCGGCCACTCTGAGAGGGTCAGGAGAGTTCTGGATGAGTGCGGGGCCTCCGCAGGAGGCCCCACACTCATCCAGAACTCTCCTGACGAGCTCCAGTCAGCTCCAGCCGAGCTGCCTGAAAATGTCTGTTGGGTGCTCCCCAGATGGCCCCGATCCTGAATCTGGTCTTACTTCAATTCTAGTGTAAAAGACACAGCACTTATGGCACAATAAAGGTTTTTCAAAAACATGCACCAACATGAATTTGAGGGCCTTAGGGCCTTGTCTCTCTGTCTGTGAGTGAGTGAGTGAGTGAGTGAGTGAGTGAGTGAGTGAGTGAGTGAGTGAGTGAGTGAGTGTCTGTCTTTCTGTCTGTCTGTCTGTGAGCGAGTGTATCTGTCTGTCTGTGTGTGAGTGAGTGGATCGGTCTGTCTGTCTGTCTGTCTGTCTGTCTGTCTGTCTGTGAGTGACTGAGTGGATCTGTCTGTCTGTCTGTCTGTCTGTGAGTGAGTGGATCTGTCCTTCTGTCTGTCTGTCTGTGAGTGACTGAGTGGATCTGTCTGGCTGTCTGTCTGTCTGTCTGTCTGTCTGTCTGTCTGTCTGTCTGTGAGTGAGTGGATCTGTCTGTCTATCTGTCTGTGAGTGAGTGAGTGTGACAGTGAGTGTCTGTCTGTCTGTCTGTCTGTCTGTGTGTGAGTGAGTGAGTGTGAGAGTGAGTCTCTGTCTGTCTGCCTGTCTGCCTGTTTGTGTGTCTGTGAGTGAGTGTGAGAGTGAGTGTCTGTCTTTCTCTCTGTCTGTCTGTCTGTGTGTGAGTGAGTGTGAGAGTGAGTGTCTGTCTGTCTGTCTGTCTGTCTGTCTGTCTGTCTGTCTGTGAGTGAGTGTGAGAGTGAGTGTCTGTCTTTCTCTCTGTCTGTCTGTCTGTCTGTGAGTGAGTGTGAGAGTGAGTGTCTGTCTGTCTGTCTGTCTGTCTGTCTGTCTGTCTGTGAGTCAGTGTGAGTGTCTGTCTTTCTGTCTGTGAGTGAGAGTGAAAGTCTGTCTTTCTGTCTGTCTTTCTGTCTGTGAGTGAGTGTCTGTCTGTCTGTCTGTCTGTCTGTGAGTGAGTGAGTGTCTGTCTGTCTGTCTGTCTGTAGGTGTGAGTGTGTGTGCACACTGTTGGTGTGTATGTAAGGGCCCTATATCTCTGAGTCTCTGTCTGTCTGTTTGTAAAAGTAGACATGAGACATGGATTAAATTGACACATCATACATCAGTCATCAAAAAAGTCCCAAAAACATAATACAAAGCAATTCAGCATTAACCATCATATTTTCGTGTGTGAAAATTAGGAGAGTAATGATTGTTACAGGCGGATTACGTCTCCCACGATACAAATCAATGCATCAGAGGCGGCAGGTGACCTGACCAAGATGGCGCCTGAATCGCGTCTGGGAGCAGGAACCGGATGTGACGTCACACCGGCAGGATCGCGTCGAAGCTTGTTCACGTCGGTTGTTTAAAGCGGCGTGCGTCTCCTGCACTCGTCCCAGTTTGAGTCGAACGTTTAACAGTTCAGAGTTTTGTTCCTGAAAGACGCGGACATCGGATCCAGGTGGGAGAAACTCTAGTCTGCGGCCGAGGGACTGAAACACTCCGGTGTCGCTGCTACATGCCGTGGAGGAGCAGGAGAGTGACGGAGCCAGGAGGTTCAGAACACTGTGGAGCGTCACGTCATAGCGGTAAGAAAGTGATGAACTGCATCAAGAAACGTGTGCTGTAATTATTAACAAGCCACCGCGAGCCGTCGTAAAGTCAGAAATACTGATTATGACCGGATTGTTTATCCAGGTGAGAGGAGAATGAATGCACGTTTCACCTGTTTCACCTGTAGCTATAATATGATCATGAACATTTAAATTCATGCTTTGTAGATGAAACATGAATGATGAAGCTGTGGCTCTGAACCAGAACAACTTCATTGTACTACAAAGAAGCAGACGTGTAAATACACAATACATCCAGCAGCTGAAACTTGGTGAGATTATATGCTATTATATACGGCACTGAACAGTTCAACACTACTACCTCAGACTATCTACCTCATACTGTGTGCAATACATCAAACTCCATATTACTGTGCAATAACAGGTACCTTGTGCTCAACCGCACATACTTATTAGCCAAGGTACCTCAGGCAGCTACATTGGTATTTTACATAACTTATTATCGGTCGTTTCTTTTAACTGTTTACATTACTGCACTATGTCCTTGGGTGTGTGTGAGCGGGACTGTGTGAGAGCTGAATGTGTGTGTGAATGTTTAGGTTATTCTGTATATATGGTGCGTCTGCTGAGATGAATGAATGCTGAATGTGAGAATGGCTGCTGTGTTTATTGTGTGTCTACTGTGTGTTTTTAGCTACACCGTAATTTTGTTGTGCAATTTATTGTACAATGACAATAAAAGCTTCTAATCTAATCTACTTCTAATCTATTAATTCATGTGTGATGTATTGATTGATGGATTCAACTTGTTGTCATTACAAATGTAACGAAATGCAGTTTAGCATCCAACCAGAATTGCCAGTAAGAGATATTACCTACACATACACACTGACATATATAAATAATCCATCAATAGGGAACAGTGTGTAGTTGCTGTTGCTAGAAATGATGTAGACATTATATGACATGAAGGTGTTTAACAGGTTTCAGGGTGAGACTTCAGTAAAGTGCTGCTCTGTGGAAGAAGCTGTCTGCTAGCCTGCTGGTTCTGGCAGGTGAGATGGTGAACCTCATGGCCCCCCATGGAGCGAGTCAAAAAGAACATTGTTGAAAGCCTCGGGGACCAGGATTTGTTTGATGATGTGAAAAGATGCTCTAAATGAACTTGTCCTCTCCTCTCTGCTTCAGCAGGTGGGTGCTGGACGTGTCCTCCTCTGGAGACGGCGCTTTGACAAAAGTTGCACTCGGCCGTTGAACTTTTCTCCTCCTGTAGCGTCAAATCATTCCACACGGCAGACATGAGTCTAGTGATGCTTCCAGTGGATGGAAGCATCACTAGTAAGAATGCTAAAGCACTGTAAACTCCTGGTGTCAAATGTATGTTGTTGCTACTAAAGCGGCCATGTCCTGTTTCTGATTGTCCTTCCAACAGTGGTGGAGCTCCAGCAGCCCAACCTACTGGTCCACTGGCACATCCAACCCACAGTGTTGTTCCTCCACCTTCCACTCAGGTAACCTGTGTTCTATGTGACCATCTGCAGCAGCTGGAACCATCAACTGAGTGCTATTAAAGATGCTGTTGACCAAGCTTTCAATGATGTCAGTCCCTGTTTGCTCTTCACTTCTCACAAGGACCATGTGTGCTTCATGTCTTTAACAAACCACATTTGAACAACGACCAAGCCATTTGAGATTGCAAACAACTTTCTGCTTTGTCCCATGACAATATTGCTTTTTGCTCCAAAGGCTGAATGTGTGTCAAGAATTGTCAAAGCACTGCATTGACAGTAAACAGGTCCTGGTTCAAGTGTGTAAATCAGTGGATGGCTGTGTCACTAAATATATGAAACAGCAGGAAGTCATCAAGCTGACGCTGAATGATGAGTCTATTTTATTAGTCCCTGAAGACAAACACGGAGGATGTCACATGTATTTGTACATTATTATGAGGATGTTTGGGCTGAATGCTTCCAGATCATAGCAAACATTGATGTTAATGCTGAACACTTGACAGAGATGTCAATGTAGCAAACTGAGTGTCCAACATGAGAATAAAGTGATCTAGACTGTGTGTCTGTCTCTGACCTTTGTTCAAGCTTCAACACGTCACTCAAAATGTGTTTGTTGATGTTTGGTGCTGAGAAGAGGAGGCTGTGAGCACCTTTCACTGCTGTTCTGGCTCAACGGCACTTCACCGGTGACAAGAAACCAGCTTTATTCCAGGGGTGTCCACAGTGGGTCCTGCAGGCTTCAGGTCTCTTCCAGGAACAGCAGATGTGATTACAATGAGGGGCTGGCAATTTGGCCTGTTCACAAGCTTGGTGATGACATCACTACATTTAGGTTTGAGCTGGAGTGTCACTGAGTGTTATGATGGTGGTTTTCAGTTGAAATGGGAGTCTCTGTGGGAGCCAGGAAGCAGCGTTGGACGTGTATGACGCGAGGACACGGAACCACGAGGACAAGAGGATTTCCACCCGGCTGAAGAGTGAAGAGGATGTGCTTCTCCACAAAAATCTGATTTATCAGACGTGAAACAGGGGTTTTTACAAATGTTGCCTTTTTTTAATCAATTCCACAAATATAATTAAGATGAAACAAACTCAATACTGGTTGTGGGGCAGAAATTAATAGTTACTAAAATATAAATGAATAAAATAAGTAGTGTGTATATATATAAAATAAAATGTTTACTTTGATAGACAGTGTAGGAAAGAGTGAGTCAATGAGACAGTCTCTGCATATAAAGTGACTTCTTCCCACTAAAGCAGAACAAAACAAAAGTTTTAGTGATGAGCCGCTTGTACTGAGGCAGAGTGACGTCACCAGGCTGCGCATGCTAGCTGCGCACTGGCTGTGCTCCGGCGCTAGCCGTTAGCGTTAGCTTGAGGTCTTCCGGGACTAATATAATCTTGAACTTAATGTTAAACTCCAGAGGACGCCCAGCGTTTCATTCTACATCTCCAGGGTGAGTGGCTGTGCGCTGGTGATGTTTGTAGACGCTCCGAGACCGGCTTTTTTATCGTAGCATTGCACTTGTTGTGTTAGCAACGAACGCTAACATCGCCCATCTGATGACTGACAGTTGTCCTGGCCAATCACATTTCCAAGCCCGCGCAAATTCTCCGCGTCTTATTGGTCAATGTCAGCGTTCGTCAGAACTATAAATCGAGACACCGCCCCACCATCGTCCTCTTTTCTCATATTACGTGAGCTAGAGAGCTGTGCTTTTTTTCCATAGGTAGAAGATTTTATATTTTCCACTTTTTTGGATTTGAGGACCGGAGGACGTCGTTGGATTCGTGTTTTTTCTTCATCCAGAGTTTTTCATCGAGTGTATTTTCACCGTTTTGAGCAAACTTGGAGAGCGGAGGTGAGTCCTTCTAGAACATTCTGTGTGTTGAAATTTTGAAGATGTGGAAAAAGTCCCTGTTTTCCAAGTGAACTTTATTTAAAGTGGTTGCTGATATTGGGGGAAGTTTTCTATGTGCTCTGAGTGATGTGAAAAGTTAAAATTGTGTTGTTTTATGACTTGTGTGAAGCAGTTAGCTGCTAGGCCGCAGCCTCAATCAGGTGTATTATGTGAAGCTGGCCCCCACCCCTCCTGAGAATATGTGAAAATACTCTCAAATGTTTGTACTGGAACAATTATCGTTTTGCTGCCTTGGTTTTGGCATTATGAAGTTCAGTGGGCCTCTGAGTGATGTGAAAATTATAATTGTGACGCCCGGGGCCTCACAATTATAGGCCCAAGACCTGAGGCCCAGCGCCCATGAACTTAACAATGCAATGACGCAGTGTTTCAGTGGGCCAGGCCTCGGGCCTTGTCGTTTTGCTGACTTGGTTTTTAACATATTTGGTGAATAATGTGCGTAAAATAATGTGTGTAAAAGGCCCTCTTGAGGCGCTGGCGCCACGCCCTAGGCCTGAGGAGGGCCTCGCTGAAACACTGCGTCATTGCATTGTGAAGTTCATATAAGTCGTCCAAACTGAACAGAAATTGGTTCTCGTCATTGGTTCTGCATTAGTACGGCTTTTTCCTGAAATCATTATCGTTTTGCCGCCTTGGTTTTTAACATATTTGGTGAAAAATGTGCGTAAAAGGCCTGAGAAATGCTGAGTCATTGTGATGTTCATATAGTCCTGCACCTGTGTCGAAACTGAACGCACACAGACACAGGCGCGCGCGCACACACACAGACACAGGCGCGCACACACGCAGAGACAGGCGCGCACACACGCAGAGACAGGCGCGCACACACGCAGAGACAGGCGCGCACACACGCAGAGACAGGCGCGCACACACGCAGAGACAGGCGCACACACGCAGAGACAGGCGCACACACGCAGAGACCCACACAGAGACGCACGCACACACTGAAGCGCGCACACACTGAAGCGCGCACACAGAGACGCGGGCACACACTGAAGCACGCACGCACAGAGTCCCACACACTGAAGCACGCACGCACAGAGTCCCACACACTGAAGCACGCACGCACAGAGACCCACACACTGAAGCACGCACACACAGAGACCCACACACTGAAGCACGCACGCACAGAGACCCACACACTGAAGCACGCACACACAGAGACCCACACACTGAAGCACGCACGCACAGAGACCCACACACTGAAGCACACACAGAGACCCACACACTGAAGCACACACAGAGACCCACACACTGAAGCACGCACACACAGAGACCCACACACTGAAGCACGCACACACAGAGACCCACACACTGAAGCACGCACACACAGAGACCCACACACTGAAGCACGCACACACAGAGACCCACACACTGAAGCACACACAGAGACCCACACACTGAAGCACACAGAGACCCACACACTGAAGCACGCACACACAGAGACCCACACACTGAAGCACGCACGCACAGAGACCCACACACAGAAGCACGCACACACAGAGACCCACACACTGAAGCACGCACACACAGAGACCCACACACTGAAGCACGCACACACAGAGACCCACACACTGAAGCACGCACACACAGAGACCCACACACTGAAGCACACGCAGAGACCCACACACTGAAGCACACAGAGACCCACACACTGAAGCACGCACACACAGAGACCCACACACTGAAGCACGCACGCACAGAGACCCACACACTGAAGCACGCACACACAGAGACCCACACACTGAAGCACGCACACACAGAGACCCACACACTGAAGCACGCACACACAGAGACCCACACACTGAAGCACACGCAGAGACCCACACACTGAAGCACACGCAGAGACCCACACACTGAAGCACACACACACACAGAGACCCACACACTGAAGCACGCACACACAGAGACCCACACACTGAAGCACGCACACACAGAGACCCACACACTGAAGCACACAGAGACCCACACACTGAAGCACACAGAGACCCGCACACTGAAGCACACACAGAGAGACACACTGACGCACACTGAAGCACACACAGAGAGACACACAGAGACCCGCACACTGAAGCACGCACAGAGACCCGCACACTGAAGCACGCACAGAGAGACACACAGAGACCCACACACTGAAGCACACAGACGCACACACACTGAAGCACACAGACGCACGCACACTGAAGCACACAGACGCACGCACACACACAGACGCACACGGAAGCACACACAGAGAGACACACAGAGACCCACACACAGAAGCACACACAGAAGCACACACAGAGACCCACACACTGAAGCACACAGACGCACACACACTGAAGCACACACAGAGACCCACACACTGAAGCACACAGACGCACACACACTGAAGCACACACACTGACGCACACGGAAGCACACACAGAGAGACACACTGACGCACACGGAAGCACACACAGACACACAGAAGCACACACAGAGACCCACACACAGAAGCACACACAGAGACCCACACTGAAGCACACAGACGCACACACACTGAAGCACACACACAGACACACACGGAAGCACACAGAGAGACACACTGAATTTGACATAACCAGGAGCCGTAAAGTGAAAACAGCTTCATAGATGCTGCAGTGAGTGATGCGTTCAGGTGCTGGTTAACATGTCTTCAGCCTGCTGTGTGATCATTTCCAGAGCTGAGGGGCTCCTCCAGTGGCCACAGTGTTGATTTTGGTGCCATACAGCATGTTTTGATGGCTTCTTAGAGTGTGTGCTCATGTTGTCCTCCTCTGAACTGCTCCATGTTAAATGTTGTGCACTCTCCTATTGGACTGACATGTGACTCAGAGCAGCACCATGACGTCATTAGCAGTCACAATGGTGGGACTTTAAACCCTGGTTTAAAAACACTGTGTGGTTTCAAATGCAGGAGTTTTGACATGTGTATCAGTACTAATATATGTTGTAACGGTGTAGAGACGTTCATGCCCATAACATAAGAGCAACTTCCCACATTAACAAGCTGCAGAGCTCCTACAGTAGCAACATTTAACAAACAACAACAAATGCTGAAACGTCATCCGTGGACGACTTGTCCTCAATCATGTGTGTCTCCCTGTCTGTGTGTTGTCAGAGGTCATGACCTTGCTCTCTAAGCCAGCAGACATTCAATTAGGATGCTGCTTTGTTGTGTGGAGAAGAAAATAGTCTGCTTGTGCTCATGTGTGTGTAGCTGGAGATGTTTAGAGAGGCTCTGTGACTGTAACACACACACACACACACACTCCCTCACACAGACACACACACACACACTCCCTCACACAGACACACACACACTCTCACACACACACACACACACTGACACACACACACATAGACACACACACACACACACACACACACACACACATAGATACACACACCCACACCCACACACACACACACATAGACACACACAGACACTCCCACACACACCCACACACACACCCCCACACACAGACACCCACACACAGACACACACACACACACACACATAGAGACACACAGACACTCCCACACACACCCACACACACACACACACATAGAGACACACACAGACACTCCCACACACCCCCACACACACACCCCCACACACAGACACCCACACACAGACACACACACACACACACACACATAGAGACACACAGACACTCCCACACACACACACCCACACACACAGACGCACACCCACACACAGACACACACACACTCCCACAGACCCACACACACACACACACACACTCCCACAGACCCACACACTCACACACATAGACACACACAGACACTCCCACACACACCCCCCCCACACACAGACACACGCACCCACTCCCCCCCACACACACACACACACACACTCACACAGACACATATAGCCACACACAGAGACACACAGACACACACACACATCCACACCCCCCCCCCCCCACACACACACACACAGTTGTTTTCCAGCAGCTCCAGCCTCTAAGTGTGTAAATGGATGCGGTTTGTAAGTATGATGGAATCAGTCACTCGTCTGTCTCTCTGCTTTGAGGATGTTGAACTAAAGTGTTTTGTTGTTGAATTGAATTCCAGATGCCCCGTAAGAAGACCCACCGTCTGGCTCGGGCCCTGAAGGAGAGGGCGGAGAAGGCGGAGTGGAGGGCCGAGCCGGCCGTCCCGGAGTTCCTGCCTCGTACGTATAAGACGTTTTCCATGTTGAGCCCACGTACATCTTCACATATGTAAAGTGCACGTCTTGTTTACACCCTCTGCTTTGAACTTGTGTCTCGACAGGCCGTGGCACGGGGCTCCGGCATCGCGTGCGGAAGTGGCCGGTGTCGGAGCTTACCAAGAAGTCCCGACGCTTGGTCACTCCTCCCCGGGACCCGGAGAAGAAGGTAGGAGTTGGTCTTGCCTCGTGTGTCTCTTGCCTTGCCAGCTGTAAGGAGCCGTGGCTGATGTCTGTTAAAAAAACCTTGTCCCCTGTTCCCCAGACCGTGTTCGTCATCGGGGACTCTCACCTGAGGGGCGTGGTGGACGGCTTCGTGGCCATTCCGGAGGGGCAGGTTAGTTTTGCTTTCCTGTCTGTTCCAGGTGCCGCGGCCAGCCAGCTGAGGACGGAGGTGCAGCACACGGTCCTCCCCTGGACCCCGGACGCCGTGTGTCTGCTGGCCCCCAGCAACAACCTGACGGCCAGCAGGACCATCGGTGAGGCGGCGGTGGACTTCGCTGACCTCCTGGCTACGGTCTGCAGCCGCTGGCCCAAGGTGTGTTGATTTATTTCTTGTTGTTGTTGTGTGAACGCTTCTGAGAGGAGAAAGCTTGAATGACGTTAATAACACTTGAATGTTGTTGTGTTTCCCCCCCGAGGTTTTCGTGCTCGAATTCCCTGGGCGCTTGAACGTGGAGCCTGTGGTGCAGCGGCTGCTGGTCCAGGAGTACCACCGCGTCGCAGCGCGCATGGGTAAGTTGATGGTTGCATCTTTACTGGTCTCGCCATTCCATGATCTTATTTTGAATTTTTTTTATTTAATTATTTTTTTTGTGTGTGTCACTGTATGGGTAAGATTCAATTCCTGACGCGTGTGTGTTTTTCTCTGTTTGTCCGTCAGGGGTGCCCTTCGTGTCTGTGGCGCAGGACCTCCCACTGAGTCGGTTGGAGCTGTGGTGCCACGACGGTGTAAGTACAGCACATTTTGTTGTGGGAGGAGTTTGTTTTCTGTCACGTGTGACACGCACGTGCGGTGAAGTTTCTGACGTGTCTTCACTGGTTTCCTAGATCCACCTGAGCGACTCCGACGGGATGCCGGTCCTGGTGCAGCTGCTGTGGGACGCTAGCGTCCAGCAGCTGGCACCTCCGCCCGAGCGCCCGGTGTCTCCCCGGACACCGCCGCGTGCTCGGGTGGCTCCCAGGGTGGTGGTGACGGGAACGGTCCCCGTGCCCCGTCGCACCAACCCTTGGGAGTGGACGACGGTTGGACAAGGGCGAATGGTAATGTGTTTTTCTCAGTCGTCCTGTGATTGGAGGTTTGTGGCCTTTTCTTGGGACCAAAAACCAACTCAGTCTTGTCTTGTGTTTTTCAAAGGCTGGAACATCTGTGCTCCGACGGCCTGCCCTCCCGTCCAACCCGGTGTGGTTCAGCGGGGCCATGTTGGAGGCCATGGAGAAGGTCTCGCCTTCTTCTGGTTCCGACGGCCCTGCTGGGCCACCAGCTGGCCAGGTGAGACACCACACACTCGTACGCACTGTGGACGACCACACGTGAAGACCGCCGTTCACCAAACACTGTTTTTTCTCTCTCCAGAGCCCCCGCCGGGTGCGTCGGCCCAAAGCCGTTCCACGGAGGAAGCGGCAGGTTGGTATTTACACACCTGATTGACGTGCGCTTTATTGACGTGGAGGGAGTCGGACTGAGGAAATTAATAAGTGAGAGATGTTTTGTTCTTTGTAGGCACCGGCAACACCGTCGCCTGTCCGGAAGACCGTGGCTGCTTCTCCGTCCGGCCCAGCAGTGAAGCAGGTCAGTCCACGTTTTGATACGCCGTGTGGCTCAGCTAGCACACGTTGGCATGTTAGCCCACAGTGCAGTTTGTTTGCAGAGCACCCGAATGACCTTTGCTCATTTTCTCTCGTCTCATCTTTGTGTCAGGGGGAGGCGTCGGCGCAGGAGTCCCGGGAGGAGGTGGTGCCGGAGGTGGTGGAGGACGTTCCCGCTGCGTGCCCCGCCGTGCCGACCGAGTCCACCGTCCAGGAGGGAACCCGGACTCCAGCTAAAGCTAAGACTCCTTTTCTCCCTCCTGTTTCTCGTGGTACGCTGTCAGGCCAGTCAGTTGTTGAGGTTGGTGTGGTGAGGTTGGAGTCGCCCTCTGCTGCAGTGGCAGTAGTGACCGACCCTCAGACAGGGACTAGACTGACAAAGGTCGTACAGGGATCGTTTAGCCAGTCAAACGGTGGTTTTGATCGCAGCGTGCAGTGCATGGCCATAGCTGCAGCCAGCTTGGCCAGACACACAGTCCAGAGCGTGTTTTCATGGGAGAGGCGTGATCTGGATCGCACTGTCATCTTAGGCGACAGGCTGTATTCAGATCTAAAGCACAAGAAGTTGATTACAGACCCTACAGGATTTCTTTACGTGTCCCAATTGCCCGAGGTGGTTACGGTAGGCGAGCAGGTGTTTGGTTTAACTCGTGGTGAGGAGGTGTCGGGTACGATAGGCGTGAACGAAGGACCCTCAATCGACGCCAGGGCGACCTTCAGTCTGCTAAACGGACTGAAGGAGATCTTCAGTGAGCACAACATGTGTCTCCTGACGATGTGTACTAACACTTCTGCCATCATCTGTGAGGATGGACGGTTCGCCGTGGTGGACAGTCACTCACGGAACAACCTTGGTTTGCCACTCGAGAACGGTACCAGCGTGGTTCTGCAGTTTGCTTGTCTTGACGACCTGCACCGCTACATCCTTGGTTTGGCCGAGTGCTTTGATTTACCGGAGAAGTTGTTTGAGCTGGCTGGCATCGTCATCAGTGGGGGTGGCGGTCCAGCGCCCCCTGGTGTTTCTGTGGAGAGTCACGTCGCTGAGATGAGTTCTCCTCCACCACCAGGGGGCAGGACATGGGCTGAGGTTTGTGCTGCTCGTCCAGCGCCACCTGGTGTTTGTGTGGAGAGTCACGTCGCTGTGATGAGTTCTCCTCCACCACCAGGGGGCAGGACACTGGCTGAGGTTTGTGCTGCCAGTCCAGCCCTGTCGGCTGTTTCTGTGCAGACATTCTCCAGCGAGCTCAGTAGTGGTTCCACTGCAGAATCGGTTGTTGATGGCACGAAGAGAAAGGTTTCTTTTGGCACTCGCAGGTCAAAGAAATCTAGGCGTTACGACGTTAGCGAGGTCGACTCAGACGTAGAGTTCATTAGCTCGGTGAGGAATGAGGAGCTGGTCTTCCGTCCTCTAGATGTGGAGGTGTGTAGGGCTTTGTGTTCACGTTTGAAGTTAGACTATGTGAAGGTCGGTGGTCCCCTGTCCACACGGGTTGGTTCGCTCGGTGCTCCGTGTAGGAACGAGAAAGTAGTGGCTGATGGGAACTGCTTCTTCCGAGCCATCGCTCAGGCTGTGAGTGGTTCCCAGAAGCAGCATCGCAGCATTAGGCTCACTGTGTGTAAGGCGTTAGAGAAGGAGGCCAGGAGGTACCACAGTCTTTTGAGGAGCCAGTATTCTTCAGTCTCTGAATACGTCCAGCAGTCCAGGATGAGATCCGTGGGCACTTGGGCCACAGAGATGGAGATTCAGGGAGCAGCTGATTGGTTGGGAGTTGATATTTTTACTTTTATGGATGGTCGGTGGATAAAGTACAGCTGCACTAGTCGGGGTTTGTCAGGACAGGCCATCTACTTAGAGAATAGTCAGGGCAGACATTTTGAAAATGTTGTGTGTGTTTCTGAGCCTGGTCTGCGCTGCTGTTACGGTTACTGTAAAGTTAGAGAAGTGACAGGGTACAACCTGAGGTGTAGCGTGAGAGAGGAGCTAGGTTTAGATGTGGGGGGATCTGAGGATGAGAGTGTAGGATCAGATGAGGGTGTAGAGGTTCACGATGAGGCTTTAGCATCTCAGAGTGAAGGCAGTTATTGTAAAAATACATCGCTCAGAGTTGGGGTCAAAGAGAGACGTTTAAGTAGATATCAACAAAATGTGCAGTTTAGAAAGAAGATTAAAGAGCGGAGTTTAAATAGGTATAAACAGAACATACAGTACAGACAGAATATTAAAGAGCAGAGTTTAACTAGATATAGAGAAAACATGCAACACAGACAGAACGTTAAAGAGCGGAGTTTAACTAGATATAAAGAAAACATGCAACACAGACAGAACGTTAAAGAGAGGCGTTTAATTAGATATAAAGAAAACGTGGAGCACAGAGAGAATGAAATGAAAAGAAGTAGAGAAATGAGTAAACTAAAGTATCATAGTAGTTTTGAGCGCAAGCAGAGGCTTAAAGAAATGAGCAGGAAAAAATATCAGGACAGCACAGACCATCGGGAGAGAGTGAAAGAAATGAGCATAAAAAAATATCATGTCAGTGCAGATCATAGGCAGAGAGTGAAAGAAATGAGCATAAAAAAATATCATGTCAGTGCAGATCATAGGCAGAGAGTGAAAGAAATGAGCATAAAAAAATATGCTGACAGTGCAGATCATAGACAGAGAGTTAAGGACATCAGCAGAAAAAAATACAGCAGTGCAGACCAGAGGCAGAAGGTGAAGAGTCGTGTACGGTTGACCAGGAAGCAGAAGCAGGAGAGGTCACATGACTTTAGTTTCGTCATGACTCAGTTTTTAGAGAAGGTTCGAGATGGACCAGAGTTTGTTTGTTGTGTTTGTCAGAGATTATTGTTTAAGTACCAGGTGCTGAGTTGTGACAGGCAGGCTTATCGTAGTGAGGCGTCGGCTCGTGTAGCAGGACGGTGCATCAGTGACGACTATTTACACACCTGTAATGAGGAGTGTGCTGTGCCGTGCCGGCTGGTGCCCTCTAGAGGCCAGCTGTGGATCTGCTACACTTGCCATGGTAAGGTTGGTAAAGGTGAGATGCCAGCTGAATGCTGGATCAATAACCTGAAGTTAGATCCCATTCCTGCAGAACTGGGATGTTTAAACAGCATAGAGCAGCACCTGGTAGCTTTACATATCCCCTTCATGAAGGTTTTGGCTTTGCCTAAGGGGGGTCAGAACGGGGTGCATGGGCCGGTCACCTGTGTACCAGCCAACATTGTTCAGACCAGTAATGTATTACCGAGGTCCAGTATGGAAGGGTCTTTGCTGCAGGTCAAGTTGAAGCGTAAGTTAACTTACAAGGGTCATTATGAGTACCAGTTTGTAGACGCATTACGTGTGAGACAGGCGCTAGCTTATCTAAAGAGGACCAACAGCTACTATAGGGACATAGAATTCAATGAAGAGTGGGTCAATGAGTTTTGTAGGCAGCAGGAAGAGGAAGAGGCCAGGTTAGCTGGTGAGGAAGAGGAGGGTGAAGTTGAGGAAGAGGTGACCCACCAGGAGGATGATGAGGTGAAGGACGAGGAAGAAGCTGTAGAGGTAGAACCAGCAGACGTAGTCCAAGATGAAATGTTACATGACAGACAGCAGCACTGCATGTTCCAGGACACTTGTCTCATGCCTGTTGACATTGGTCAGGAAGCTTTAGACCAGTATTTTGAGGACATAGTCAACATTGCGCCTGCAGAGGGCAACAGTCCAGTTAAGTTGCTCTCTGACAAGACAAACGAGGCTAAATGTTTCCCTGTCTTGTTCCCGTCGGGTACTAAGACCTTCCATGATATGCGGTTGAATCATTTGACGTTGTCTAGATATTTAAATAACAGGATCATGAATGCCGACGGTCGTTTTGCGAGTAATGTTGAATACATATTTTTTGCTCAGTACATGTCCGAGTTAGAGCAGGTGGTTTCTAGCATTTCCGTGGCGTTGCGTAAGGGTAAAGGAGGTCAGGCGTCTAGGAGGATTAATCAGAGCATGCTGATGAACGAGGAGGCTCTGAAGAGGCTTCTAGAGTTCGATGACGGTTACAGGTTTTTGCGACCTATTAGAGGTACTCCGGCGTTTTGGCAGGGCGCTCAGAGAGACATCATGGCTGCTCTCCGTCAGTTAGGGATTCCTACGTGGTTCGTTTCTTTTTCGTCTGCGGACATGCGCTGGACTAACCTCCTGACCAGCATCCTTAGACAGGAGGGCAGGTCGCAGACGGCGGAGGATTTAGAGTGGGCGGAGAGGTGCGAGTTGTTGCGTCGTCATCCAGTTACAGCAGCCAGGATGTTTGATTACAGGTGGCATTGTTTTCTGAAAGAGGTTCTTATGGCTCCTTGTCAACCAATTGGCAAAATAGTTGACTACTTCTATCGTGTTGAGTTCCAGCAGCGCGGCTCTCCTCATGTTCACTGTTTGTTTTGGATCGAGGGCGCTCCCCAAATTAGTAAGAACACAGATGAGGAGGTGGTGCAGTTCATCGACAGATACGTGTCGTGTGAGCTGCCCACAGACGATGACCAGTTATTGGACATTGTGTCATCGGTGCAAACGCATTCTAAACGACACTCTAAGACGTGTAGAAAGAACAAAACCACGTGTCGTTTCAATTTCCCCAAACCCGTGACTGCTAGAACGTTCATTTGCAGGAAAAAGGAATGCAAATGTGACAAAAACCAGTCAAAGGAGGCCGAGAAGGATCCTGATTCAGAAGACAAGCCAGTGTGTAAATGTTTTGAGGACCAGAGCGGCATGCCAAAAGAAGTAGCTCAGAGGGTTCTGGAAGGGATCAAGTGTGCAGTTAGAGCGGCAGCAGAAGGTGAGGTCCACTTTGCTAGCACTGAGGAGTTTTTTCAGAGTCTGGACATCAATCAGGACGTTATGGAGATGGCCTACAGGAGGGTAGAGAAGAAGACCACCGTGGTGTATAGGAGAGGGCTTGAAGAGGTCTGGGTCAATCAGCACAGTAAGCAGTTGTTGAAGTGCTGGAACGCCAACATGGACCTTAGCTATATCACCGACGCCTACGCCGTAGTCATATATATTATATCGTACATTACGAAAGCAGAGAGAGAGATTGGCCTTTTATTGAGCAATGCACAAAAAGAAGCAACCAAACAAGGGAATCTCTCTGCTAGAGAAGCTCTGAAGAAGCTGGGCAGTGTATATTTACACAACCGGGACGTTTGTGCGCAGGAGGCGGTGTATAGGCTAACGAACATGCATCTGAAGGAGTGTTCTAGGAAGGTGGTTTTCATCCCCACCGGCTCCAACATAGTGAAGATGAGTTTACCCCTCAGCGTGTTAAAACAGAGGGCGGCGTCACATGAGCTGAGGACGGAAGACATGTGGATGACCAGTCTAGTGGACAAGTTCAAGTGCAGGCCTGGCGGGGATGTCTTTGAAGACATGTGTATAGCCACGTTTGCGTCGGAGTATCGTGTTCTCTCCAAGAACGAAAAGTCTGAGAAGAGAATCCCCTTGAGGAACGATTTGGGCTTCATCTTGAGGAGAACGCGATCTCAGTTTGCCGTCGTCCGTTACATGAGGTTCAACTTAGAGAAGCAGGAGGAGGCTCATTTCCAGAGTTTGTTGCAGCTCTTCCTTCCTTATAGAACTGACTCAGAGCTCAAACCTGAAGGCTTTGAGCTCTTTGCTCAGTTCTATAACAACGGACAGGTGACGTTCCACGATGGTTCCGTCCATTCGGTGAAGTCGGTGGTAGACCAGAACAGGGCCAGGTTCGAGGTGGACTGTGCTGAGCTAGAGGAGGCTCAGGAGATAGCTGAGCAGCTCCAGGGGGGCGAGGAGGACGCTTGGGGTGCACTCTGTCCTGAACAGGAGGTAGAACGCCGTGAATGTCTAGAAGAGGGACGGCAGCAGCAGGGAGGAGAGATCCCGGATGAGCAGCTACTGGACGTGCAGGAGAACGTTCCAGATTTAGTTGTTGGAGCTAAACAGGTCGCACAGTTAGAGAGGAACCGGTGCATCTTGTCTCGGAGCGAGGGTTTGTCTCTGGTTAGGTCTTTGAACGAGACACAGATGGCCGTGTTCTACCAGGTTAGGCAGTGGTGTTTGGAAAAGGTGATGGGGAAGAACCCCAAGCCTTTGCATGTGTTTGTGACGGGTGGTGCTGGCACGGGGAAGTCTCATTTGATCAGGGCTATTCAGTACGAGGCAGGGAGACTATTGTCCACACTTTGTCCTCAACCAGACGGGATTTCTGTTTTGTTAGCCGCGCCTACGGGCATCGCTGCTTACAATTTAAATGCAGCCACAATCCACCACACGCTGAGTATTGGCAAACACTCTGGCTTACCTTACGTTCCTTTAGGTGAAGATAAAGTTAACTCTCTGAGAGCCAAATTTAGTCACGTCCAAATCCTCATCATTGACGAGATCAGTATGGTTGATCACAATCTGTTGGCGTACGTCCACGGTCGTTTGAGGCAGTTGAAGCAGACGGGAGACTTTTCCCCGTTTGGTAACGTCAGCATCATCGCGGTCGGGGACTTCTACCAGCTGCCTCCCGTTAAAGGGAAGCCGCTGTATCGCAGTCAGGTAGGTGTGGACCTGTGGGTGAACTTTAGTGTGGTGCAGCTGCACACCGTGGTTAGGCAGAAGGATGGCGTGTTTGCAGGCCTGCTGAACAGGTTGAGAGTGCGCTCCAAGGACACCCCCATGTTAGACAGTGACGTTGAACTGTTGAAGTCGCGCGAGACCGGCGAGGAGAGCTCTGCCTTACATATTTTCCCCACCAATGCACAAGTCAGTGAGCACAACCTCAAGCAGCTGTTTGAGGTTTGTCCTGACTTCATCACCATAGAGGCCCAGGACTACATGAACAATAGTAGGACCGGCAAGTTGGAGCTGATTGCAGGGCATCACAGTCGCGCGTCGGACACGTCATTACAGGAGAGTCTGTGTTTGGCGAAGAACGCGCGCGTCATGTTGTGCAAGAACGTGGACGTGGAGGATGGGCTGGTCAATGGAGCGTGTGGCACGGTCACTCATATTGAGTTGAGAGAGAACGCAAAGTTTCCTCTCACAGTTTTTGTCAGATTTGACGAGGAGAGAATTGGCTTGGCGAGGAGGAAACAACGTGCACACGCGTCAGTAGAATGCCCACATTCTACTGCCATTGAGCCGCAGGAGGAGAAGGCCACCAAGCGTGGAGGTTTGCGCCGTCAGTTCCCTCTCAAGCTGGCCTGGGCCTGTACGGTGCATAAGGTGCAGGGGTTGACGGTGGACCGGGCCGTGGTTTGTTTAAAGAGGGTGTTTGCACCCGGGCAGGCGTACGTGGCGCTGAGTCGCGTCAGGACTTTGTCTGGACTGATCATCCAAGGTTTTAAAGAGAAGGTCATCTACTGCAAAGACGCCATCAAGGAGGCCGTGGACAGCATGCCTCCATTTTTGATTGAGCAGCCAAAGCCTTCATCAAGTACACACAGTTTCTCCCTGTACTTGATGAACGTTCAAAATTTAAGCCGCCACCTGGTGGACTTGGCGTCTTGCACGCGGCATTTACAGCCTACCTGTATTGCCGTCACAGAAACGTGGCTCACTGCACAGTCGTCATCAGACGCCGTCCAGATTGACGGCTACGTTTTCCACAGCCGCCCTCGAGCCTTGTGTTACAGTAGCAGCAACCCCAAATTGTTAGAGCTACAGCATCTAGAACATGGTGGAGTGGGCTTATACACTGTAGGCCATTTGGACTGTGACATTGTGCAGGTACCCGATTGTAATCTGGAGTGTTTGGTGTGCCTGTGTAACAACCTGAACGTAGTGATAGCCGTCATTTATCGCCCACCATGTTATCCAAAGTCTTTATTGTTTCAAAACCTGGGCAGGTTACTGGATCGGCTGGACGTCCTCAGTAACACAATTATAATGGTGGGAGATTTTAACGAAAACATCTTAAAGAGCACTTCAATCACCAAATTCATGGGAAGCAAAGGATTTGAGCAGCATGTGACACAAGAGACGACAGAGAAGGGAACTCTGATCGACCACGTTTATGTGAAAAGCAGGCGCTTTGATGTGGACTGTGCAGTGATTCCCACGTACTTCAGCGACCATGAAGGAATTCTGTGTACTTTGACTGAGAGAGATGATCAGGACCAGGACGGAGGCTTTGCTGGTGGTGAGGTGGACTTTGACATGGAGGCCTTGTTTGAGGAGGACTTGGATGGACAGTAGTCAGGAGACACATGTTGTTATTATGATCATTATTGTTGTTGTGGTTGTGTTCCTCTTGCGGCTGTTGCAGCTGGAGGACCAAACGTGGTGCTGGCCAGGAGGCTGGAGGGTTTTGGCGTGGTTGTGCCGGACGTCCTGTTTTCGTCTTTTCTTTCCTCTGGGGTGTAGTTGGGATTCTCTTGTGTTTCTTAGCCCGGTGTCGGTACTGGTTCGGCGGCCCTGTACAGGGTTGGGCCGTTGCCACACCCTTTTGTTTATTTGGCCGGACAGTCACGCCCATGTGGAGCTGAAACTGTGTCTCCTGTGAAAGAAGCAGTAATGATGATCATGATAGAATCTCTCCTGAACTGTGTTCCCTCCCTCTTGGTGGTCGTACCAGCAGACAAACAAGTCCCTGTACACAGTGGATTGTTTGTGTGAGTCAAACCAAGCTTCACCACAGTGCCCCTGGGCAAACGTAGTTTAACACTTGATCACGACTGGCAGAGCTTCTTCTTTGTCTAGGAGTTTTACTACTAGTTATTATCAGGTATTTATTGTTAGGCTTCTTATTACATTTGAATTATGCATATTTATCAGTGTTTTTAGATTTTTATTCCATTTTAATTATCTCCATCAGTGTTTTTAGATTTTTATTCCATTGTAATTATCTCTATCAGTATTTTTAGATTTTGTTATTGTGATGCTTGTATTTATTCGATTTAGTATAGAGTGCAACTTTTTTATCTTAATCATGAGTATTTTGTATCAGTATTTGTAGATTTTATTGTTGGACTTGTATTTAATCCATTTTAATGATGAGTATTTTTGTCAGTATTTTTACATGTTTATTCCATTTTAATTATCTCCATCAGTATTTTTACATTTTGATTTATTATGAAGCTTGTATTTATTCCATTTTATATAGTGTAACTTATTTATCTTAATCACAAGTATTTTTATCGGTATGTGTAGATGTTGTTGTGGGACTTGTATTGACTCCATGTTAAAGAGTATTTTATCAGTGTGTAATGTTCTTGTGGGACTTGTATTGACTCCATTTTAAAGAGTATTTTATCATTATGTGTAGATGTTCTTGTGGGACTTGTATTGACTCCATGTTAAAGAGTATTTTATCAGTATGTAGATGTTCTTGTGGGACTTGTATTGACTCCATGTTAAAGAGGGTGTAGTTTCATCAGGTGGACAGTGTGGACAGTAGAATCATGATGTCACAGCAGCAGTCGTCCACTTCAACCTCTCTGTTCTTCCTCATGTGTTCATACATGCTGTAGTGTTTGATTGATGTTGATGATTGTAACACAAGCTGATGTTCAGCACCAACATGTCATGTTGAACACATTGGGAAGACTTTTGAAAATACTGACACTGCTTTTTGACTGGCCTGCAGTGTGTCCATGTCTCTCTGTCTCTCTCTCTCTCCCTCTCTCTCTCTCTGTCTCTGTGTGTGTGTGTCTCTCTCTGTCTCTGTGTCTGTGTGTGTCTGTCTGTCTGTCTGTGTGTGTCTGTCTGTCTGTCTGTGTGTTCGTTCTGTCTGTCTGTGTGTTCGTTCTGTCTGTCTGTGTGTTTGTTCTGTCTGTCTGTGTGTTCTGTCGGTCGGTCTGTCTGTTCAATCTGTCGGTCGGTCTGTCTGTTCAATCTGTCGGTCGGTCTGTCTGTTCAATCTGTCGGTCGGTCTGTCTGTTCGGTCGGTCGGTCGGTCTGTCTGTTCGGTCGGTCGGTCGGTCTGTCTGTTCGTTCTGTCTGTCTGTCTGTTCGTTCTGTCGGTCGGTCTGTCTGTTCAATCTGTCGGTCGGTCTGTCTGTTCATTCTGTCTGTCTGTCTGTTCGTTCTGTCGGTCGGTCTGTCTGTTCAATCTGTCGGTCGGTCTGTCTGTTCGTTCTGTCTGTCTGTCTGTTCGTTCTGTCTGTCTGTCTGTTCGTTCTGTCTGTCTGTGTGTTCGTTCTGTCTGTCTGTGTGTTCTGTCGGTCGGTCTGTCTGTTCAATCTGTCGGTCGGTCTGTCTGTTCAATCTGTCGGTCGGTCTGTCTGTTCAATCTGTCGGTCGGTCTGTCTGTTCAATCTGTCGGTCGGTCTGTCTGTTCAATCTGTCGGTCGGTCTGTTCGTTCTGTCGGTCGGTCTGTCTGTTGGTCTGTCTGTTCAATCTGTCGGTCGGTCTGTCTGTTCGTTCTGTCTGTCTGTCTGTCTGTTCGTTCTGTCTGTGTGTTCGTTCTGTCTGTCTGTGTGTTCGTTCTGTCTGTCTGTCTGTTCAATCTGTCGGTCGGTCTGTCTGTTCAATCTGTCGGTCGGTCTGTCTGTTCAATCTGTCGGTCGGTCTGTCTGTTCGTTCTGTCTGTCTGTGTGTTCGGTCTGTCGGTCGTGTCTGGTCGGTCTGTGTGTCGTGTCTGGTCGGTCTGTGTGTCGTGTCTGGTCGGTCTGTGTGTTGTGTCTGTCGGTCTGTGTGTGTGTTGTGTCGGTCGGTCTGTGTGTGTGTTCTGTCTCTCTCTCTCTCTCTCTCTCTCTCTTTCCGTCCCCGGTCGTCCCACTTTAAAAACAAGACACCAATGATGATGATGATCACTGATTCTCTGAGATTCTCTGAGGTCTGGATGAGATGATGTGAAGCTGAGGTGTCTTCTTGTTTTTAATGTCTGTCTGTCTGTCTGTCTGTCTGTCTGTCTGTCACTCACTCACTCACACCAGTGTAAATGTGTCCAGTGGTTGTTCCAGGTGTGTTTGTTCTCTCTCACACACACACACACCAGTGTAAATGTGTCCAGTGGTTGTTCCAGGTGTGATTGTTCTCTCTCTCACACACACACACCAGTGTAAATGTGTCCAGTGGTTGTTCCAGGTGTGCTTGTTGTCTCCAGGTGACGGTGCTGCAGCGTCTCCAGGAGTCTCTGGACGTCCTGATGCTGATGTGGAGAGGACAGGACACCACTGTTCACTTCCTCCTGACTGTGTCCTTCAACTTCACTTGTTTCAATAAATGTTCCTGTTTGTGTCAACATGCTGCTTCTTGTTGTTCCTCACTTGACAATAGAATGATGTCAACATTCATGTGACACTAAAGTGTTTTAGTGGAGATCAATGGAGCTTCACTTTACAATGTTTGACCAACATGAGCAGACATTTGAAGTGATCAACAGCAGAGTTGTTTACCAACACATGGACATGTTTGTGTGTTCAACGTCTTCATGGAGTCCCTGGAACTGAAGCTTCAAGATGTCACTTCCTGTTTCCTGGTGGGAGGAGCTCATTGAGCTCTGATGCACACATGTTAGTGATCAGTCTCATGTCCCATTCTCATGTCTGTTCACTTCCTGTTTCCTGGTGGGAGGAGCTCATTGAGCTCTGATACACACATGACAATGTTGGGTCTCAACACGTTGGGACATGTTATGTTAACTCATATAACACATGTTGGGACGGGTCAGTGATCAGCCTCATGTCCTGGTGAGTCTCATGTCCTCGTGTCTTCCTCATGTCCTGGTGAGTTTCGTGCAGCATTGGCCGGGACCTTGCGAAAGACTGCCCGTCGGGGTGGCCATGATCCTCTAGACCGGTTAATTATCTTTTTAAGTTTGTATAAAAGATTATGTCTTATTTTGAAAAAACGCCATCAAAGCCAGCTAATTAGCTAGTGATTTGTGACCGCAGCGCCCCCATTAGGCCACCTACCAAATTTCAGCTCAATCGGACAATGTTTGCTATGATGCTAACGGGCATGCTCTTCCGCAAGCTAGCCGATCCACCTGAAAATGTCTGTTGGGTACTCCCCAGGTGACCCCAGGTCGGAATCTGGTCTTGCGTAAATTCTGGTGTTAATGACACAGCACTCATGAAGCAATAAAGGTTTTTCACAAACTTCCACCGACATGAATTACATGTCTCAGGCCAGGCCTCCAACAAAGGTCAGTGTGGGACATGAGAGTGACCTGCTGGAGTGCCGGGCCTAGGAGGCCCGGCTTTGTTGGCGGTGTACAAAGGTGTGAATAATGCAGCAATAAAGGTTTTTCACAAACTTCCACCGACATGAATTTGAGGGCCTCAGTCCAGGTCTCGTACAGAGGTCAGTGTGGGACGATAGAGTGACCTGGTGGAGTGCCGGGCCTAGGAGGCCCGGCCTTTGTCGGCGGTGTGCGAAGGTGTGAATGATGCAATAAAGGTTTTTCACAAACTTCCACCGACATGAATTACATGGTCAGGCCTCCAACAAAGGTCAGTGCGATACATGACAGTGACCTGGTGGAGTGCCGGGCCTAGGAGGCCCGGCCTTTGTCGGTGGTGTGCGAAGGTGTGAATGATGCAATAAAGGTTTTTCACAAACTTCCACCGACATGAATTACATGGTCAGGCCTCCAACAAAGGTCAGTGCGATACATGACAGTGACCTGGTGGAGTGCCGGGCCTAGGAGGCCCGGCCTTTGTCGGTGGTGTGCGAAGGTGTGAATGATGCAATAAAGGTTTTTCACAAACTTCCACCGACATGAATTACATGGTCAGGCCTCCAACAAAGGTCAGTGCGATACATGACAGTGACCTGGTGGAGTGCCGGGCCTAGGAGGCCCGGCCTTTGTCGGCGTGAACGAAGGTGTGAATGATGCATCAATAAAGGTTTTTCAAAAACTTCCACCGACTTCCATCGTACAAAGGTCAGTGTGGGACGATGGAGTGACCTGGTGGAGTGCCGGGCCTAGGAGGCCCGGCCTTTGTCGGCGGTGTACAAAGGTGTGAATGATGCAGCAATAAAGGTTTTTCACAAACTTTCACCGACATGAATTACATGTCTGAGGCCAGGCCTCCAACAAAGGTCAGTGTGGGACATGAGAGTGACCTGGTGGAGTGCCGGGCCTAGGAGGCCCGGCTTTGTCGGCGGTGTACAAATTACAAAAGAGAGCTGCCGTTGGCCAGGCCTTCGGCCTGGCCTTTCGTAAACTGTGGCTCAAGCCCGTCGGGGTGGCCACGATCCTCTAGACCAGTTAATGATAATTTTTTAAGCGTAAAAAAAATAGTATTTTTTTAATTACTATTATTTTGAAAAAAACGTATGTTGTGTATGTAGTGATTCATGACCGCAGCGGCCCCATTAGGCCACCTACCAAATTTCAGCTCAATCGGATAATGTTTGTTAAAATGCTAACTGGCATGCTAGGCCTATGAGATCCTGAAAATGTCACTGACATGCTCCCCCTCCCCCTCCCCCGGTCCCCGGAGCAGGATTGCGCAATCCTGCTGTAGATTTTCACAGCAGGTGCACGTCACTTTGGCTCATTAAGTGTGAGAGCTAGAGTGGGAGAGATATTTTCATAATTCCAAGATGTCGCAAACAAGTGCTCTGAATCCATAGTTATCGGGGGAGTATGTGGATAAAAATACCATACTTTTGTAGGAATTTTTGTCCTCTTTCAGACTCTGTTGGTTTGGAAGCAGTCAGAGGTAAACTTTGGACACCAGGGGGCGCTGTTTGGCGACAATGCCGGAAATCTCCCATCAGGATTCAATGTAAAAATGTAGAACGAAAAAAATGTTACTCTGTCGTTTTAACTCGTCATTCTGGGGACTAGTTTTGGAATTTTCCCCACATATGTTACATCCTCTTGTTCGGCAGGGTCTCGCGGGCGTGGCGATGCCCTCGGTTTGTGGCTGAGAGTCACGGTTTGCAAACAGTTAAGAGTAGTTCGGGGAGTTTTAAATCGTTGATTTTCGGCGAGAATTTTCCGTCTCCCCATGTTAATGGATGACAGGAGCCAAAAAGGCGATTAGGGGGTGGGGAGCTTGGACGGCTAATAAAAAATAAACTGGACTAGGTAAGAAAAATTCCCTCTAAATATTTGTAGTAAACAATCTCCTCTATTTTTGTATATCTCAATTTAACCGATACGACCTTCGCCCTATGATGGTTTAGATTTTCCGTTTCTGCCTTTTTCTCCCTTTTTTGGGCGAACACCTTACTTTGAAAGGCAAATAGCGGCCTTCCTGTTGGAGTTAGGTCAAAAGTTAGAGCGCGTGCGTCGTAGGGCTCGAGTAGACGAACAAATTTCGTATTCGCGACATTTCTCTACGACATTCCTACGGACCGTGGCGGGCGATTGAAATGTTCTAGGTGGCGCTAGAGAGCCATTTTTGGACTTTCCTGGAATGTTTTGACATGGTCACCGGCTCTATGCGATTTTTCACGAGCCTTCCAAATTTGGTGAGTTTTTGAGCGTGGCTAGGGGGTCAAATATGAGCGCAACGGAGAAAAAAAACGAACAAAGAATAATAATAATTAAAGCTGCAAGCAGCATTGGTCGGGACCTCGAGATTGCCCGTCGGGGGGGTGGCTATGAACGGTTAATAAAAAAAAATATTATTGAAGCAAAAAAAAAAAAAAAAAAAAATTAGTACTTTTATTTTGAAAAAACGGCGTCGGAACCAGCTAATTAGCTAGTGATGTGTGACCGCAGCACCCCCATTAGGCAACCTACCAAATTTCAGCTCAATCGAACAATGTTTACTAGCATGCTAACGGGCATGCTATGCCGCAAGCTAGCGGATACACCTGAAAATCTCAGTGTGGTACTCCCCAGGACGCCCCGATCCCAAATCTGGTCTTACTTCAATTCTAGTGTGAATGACGCTGCACTTATGGAACAATAAAGGTTTTTCAAAAACTTCCACTGACATGAATTATATGGCCTCAGGCCAGGCCTCCTACGGAGGTCAGTGTGTGACATGAGACTGACCTGGTGGAGTGCCGGGCCTAGGAGGCCCGGCCTTTGTCGGCGGTGTACGAAGGTGTGAATGACGCAGCACTTATGGTACAGGAAAGGTTTTTCAAAAACTTCCACCGACATGAATGTGAGGGCCTTTGTCAGTTGTGTACGGATTACAAAAGGAAGCTGGCATTGGCCAGGCCTGCGGCCTGGCCTTTCGTAAACTGTGGCTCAAGCCCGTCGGGGTGGCCACGATACTCTAGACCAGTTAATGATCATTTTTTATCTTTTAAAAAAAATAGTATTTTTTTATGACTTTTATTTTGAAAAAAACGGCTCAAAACCAGCTAATTATGTAGTGATTCATGACCGCAGCGGCCCCATTAGGCCACCTACGAAATTTCAGCTCAATCGGATAATGTTTGTTAAAATGCTAACGGGCTTGCTAGGCCTATGTGATCCTGAAAATGTCACTGAGATGCTCCCCCTCCCCCTCCCCCGGTCCCCGGAGCAGGATTGCGCAATCCTGCTGTAGATTTTCACAGCAGGTGCACGTCACTTTGGCTCATTAAGTGTGAGAGCTAGAGTGGGAGAGATATTTTCATAATTCCAAGATGTCGCAAACAACTGCTCTGAATCCATAGTTATCGGGGGAGTATGTGGATAAAAATACCATACTTTTGTAGGAATTTTTGTCCTCTTTCAGACGGTGTGGGTGTGGAAGCAGTCAGAGGTAAACTGTGGACACCAGGGGGCGCTGTTTGGCAGGAACGGCAGATTTGGCTCCATCCGCTATAGTGTTAAGATTTCGGACGAGAAAAATGTTACTGTGTCGCTTTAACTCGTCATTCTGGGGACTTGTTTTGGAATTTTCCCCACATATGTTACATCCTCTTGTTCGGCAGGGTCTCGTGGGCGTGGCGATGCCCTCGGTTTGTGGCTGAGAGTCACGGTTTGCAAACAGTTAAGAGTAGTTCGGGGTGCTTTATATCAGTGATTTTGGAGGACAATTTTCCATTTCCCCATGTATTCGGATGACAGGAGCCAAAAAGCCGATTTCGGGGTGGGGAGCTTGGACGGCTAATAAAAATTAAACTGGACTAGGTAAGAAAAATTCCCTCTAAATATTTGTAGTAAACAATCTCCTCTATTTTTGTATATCTCAATTTAACCGATACGACCTTCGCCCTATGATGGTTTAGATTTTCCGTTTCGGCCTTTTTTTGCCTTTTTTGGGCGAACACCTTACTTTGAAAGGCAAAT
Organism: Blennius ocellaris; assembly: GCF_963422515.1. NCBI lineage: Eukaryota > Metazoa > Chordata > Actinopteri > Blenniiformes > Blenniidae > Blennius > Blennius ocellaris. The sequence continues at coordinate 154,233 of NC_137651.1, read as the reverse complement.
AGCGGCCTTCCTGTTGGAGTTAGGTCAAAAGTTAGAGCGCGTGAGTCGTAGGGGTCGAGTAGACGAAGAAGTTTCATATTCGCTGTTTTTCTCTACGACATTCTTACGGACCGTGGCGGGTGATTGCAATTTTCTAGGTGGCGCTAGAGAGCCATTTTTGGATTTTTTGGGAATTTTTTGACGTGAGATTGTGGAGTGCCACACTTTTGACGAGTCTCCCAAATTTGGTGAGTTTTTGAGCGTGTTTAGGTGGTTCGGAGGGCCCGCACTTTTGGCGACGACGAAATCCAAAAGAGACCTGCCGTTGGCTGGGCCTAGGGCCCACCCGTTGGCGAGGTCCCTAATAAGAAACATTCGAAAAACAATATATAATTTCGCCACCAGGTAGTGGCCGCGCCCCCTTCGGGGGCGCGGCCACTCTGAGGGGGTCAGGAGAGTTCTGGATGAGTGTGGGGCCTCCTGCGGAGGCCCCACACTTTTGGCGACGACGAAATCCAAAAGAGACCTGCCGTTGGCTGGGCCTAGGGCCCAGCCGTTGGCGAGGTCCCTAATTAAAGCTGCAAGCAGCGTTGGTCGGGACCTCGAGATTGCCCGTCGGGGGGGTGGCTATGAACGGTTAATAAAAAAAACAATTTTTTAAGTAAAAAAAAAAAAAAAAAAAAAATTGTACTTTTATTTTGAAAAAACGGCGTCGGAACCAGCTAATTAGCTAGTGATTTGTGACCGCAGCACCCCCATTAGGCCACCTACCAAATTTCAGCTCAATCGAACATAGTTTACAAGCATGCTAACGGGCATGCTATGCCGCAAGCTAGCGGATACACCGGAAAATCTCAGTGTGGTACTCCCCAGGTTGCCCCGATCCCAAATCTGGTCTTACTTCAATTCTAGTGTGAATGACACTGCACTAATGGAACAATAAAGGTTTTTCAAAAACTTCCACCGACATGAATTATATGGCCTCAGGCCAGGCCTCCTACGGAGGTCAGTGTGTGACATGAGACTGACCTGGTGGAGTGCCGGGCCTAGGAGGCCCGGCCTTTGTCGGTGGTGTACGGAGGTGTGAATGACGCAGCACTTATGGAACAGGAAAGGTTTTTCAAAAACTTCCACCGACATGAATGTGAGGGCCTTTGTCAGTTGTGTACGGATTACAAAAGGAAGCTGGCATTGGCCAGGCCTGCGGCCTGGCCTTTCGTAAACTGTGGCTCAAGCCCGTCGGGGTGGCCACGATACTCTAGACCAGTTAATGATCATTTTTTATCTTTTAAAAAAAATAGTATTTTTTTAATTACTTTTATTTTGAAAAAAACGGCTGAAAACCAGCTAATTATGTAGTGATTCATGACCGCAGCGGCCCCATTAGGCCACCTACCAAATTTCAGCTCAATCGGATAATGTTTGTTAAAATGCTAACTGGCATGCTAGGCCTATGAGATCCTGAAAATGTCACTGAGATGCTCCCCCTCCCCCTCCCCCGGTCCCCGGAGCAGGATTGCGCAATCCTGCTGTAGGATTTCACAGCAGGTGCACGTCACTTTGGCTCATTAAGTGTCAGAGCTAGAGTGGAAGAGAGTGAAGATGAATTCCAGAACTTTGCGAACAACTGCTCTGAATCCATAGTTATCGGGGGAGTATGTGGATAAAAATACCATACTTTTGTAGGAATTTTTATCCTCTTTCGGACTGTGTGGGTTTGGAAGCAGTCGAAGGTAAAATTTGGACACCAGGGGGCGCTGTTTGGCGACAACGCCGGATATCTCCCATCAGGATTCAATGTAAAAATGTAGAACGGAAAAAATGTTACTCTGTCGCTTTAACTCGTCATTCTGGGGACTTGTTTTGGAATTTTCCCCACATATGTTACATCCTCTTGTTCGGCAGGGTCTCGCGGTCGTGGCGATGCCCTCGGTTTGTGGCTGAGAGTCACGGTTTGCAAACAGTTAAGAGTAGTTCGGGGAGTTTAAAATCGTTGATTTTCGGGGAGAATTTTCCATCTCCCCATGTTAATGGATGACAGGAGCCAAAAAGGCGATTAGGGGATGGGGAGCTTGGACGGCTAATAAAAATTAAACTGGACTAGGTAAGAAAAATTCCCTCTAAATATTTGTAGTAAACAATCTCCTCTATTTTTGTATATCTCAGTTTAACCGATACGATCTTCGCCCTATGATGGTTTAGATTTTCCGTTTCTGCCTTTTTTTGCCTTTTTTGGGCGAACACCTTACTTTGAAAGGCAAATAGCGGCCTTCCTGTTGGAGTTAGGTCAAAAGTTAGAGCGCGTGAGTCGTAGGGCTCGAGTAGACGAAGAAGTTTCGTATTCGCGACATTTCTGTACGACATTCCTACGGACCGTGGTGGGCGATTAAAATCTTCTAGGTGGCGCTAGAGAGCCATTTTTGGACTTTTTGGGGATTTTTTTAAATAAACCTCGAATGGAGCGCAGACTTGACGAGTCTGCCAAATTTGGTGAGTTTTCGAGCGTGGTTAGGGGGTGAAAAATGAGGCTAAGCGCAAAAAAAAATATATAATAATTAAAGCTGCAAGCAGCATTGGTCGGGACCTCGAGATTGCCCGTCGGGGGTGTGGCTATGAACGGTTCAAAATATTTGCTTAAATATTAAAAAAAAAAAAAAAAAAAATTATGACTTTTATTTTGAAAAAACTGCGTCAAAACCAGCTAATTAGCTAGTGATTTGTGATCGCGGCAACCCCATTAGGCTAACTACCAAATTTCGGCTCAATCAGACAATGTTTCCTCGCATGCTAACAGGCATGCTAAGCCGCAAGCTAGCCGAGCTGCCTAAAAATGTCTGTTGGGTGCTCCCCTGATGGCCCCGATCCTGAATCTGGTCTTACTTCAATTCTAGTGTAAAAGACACAGCACTTATGGCACAATAAAGATTTTTCAAAAACTTCCACCGACATGAATTACATGGCCTCAGGCCAAGCCTCCTACAGAGGTCAGTGTGGGACGATGGAGAGACCTGGTGGAGTGCCGGGCCTAGGAGGCCCGGCCTTTGTCGGCGTGAACGAAGGTGTGAATGATGCAGCAATGAAGGTTTTTCACAAACTTCCACCGACATGAATTACATGTCTCAGGCCAGACCTCGTACAGGTTTTGCATGTCCTCATGACAGGAGAACATGAGACATGAGAGTGAGGTCAGGTCACATGAGAGTAACCTGACCTGAGAATGACTGGTGAGGTCACTCTCAGGTCAAACTGCAGGACATGACAGGCTGTCAATCACACAGCAGTGATGAGCCTGAAGCTACAGGAAGCTGCCCATATATGGAGTGATGCACTGACCAATCACAGTGGAGAATTTCACAGCTGCACCGAGCGCGGACACTCTGACGGCAGAGTGAGCCAGAGAGGATTATATTCAAAGATTTTGCGAACAACTGCTCTTAATCTATACTTATCGGGGGAGTATGTGGATAAAAATACCATACTTTTGTAGGGATTTTTGTCCTCTTTCAGAATGTATGGGTTTGGAAGCAGTCGGAGGTAAACTTTGGACACCAGGGTGCGCTGTTTGGCGACAACGCCGGATATCTCCCATCAGGATTCAATGTAAAAATGTAGAACGAAGAAAATGTTACTGTGTCGCTTTAACTCGTCATTCTGGGGACTTGTTTTGGAATTTTCCCCACATATGTTACATCCTCTTGTTCGGCAGGGTCTCGCGGTAGTGGCGATGCCCTCGGTTTGTGGCTGAGAGTCACGGTTTGCAAACAGTTAAGAGTAGTTCGGGGAGTTTAAAATCGTTGATTTTCGGCGAGAATTTTCGGTTTCCCCATGTTAATGGATGACAGGAGCCAAAAAGGCGATTAGGGGGTGGGGAGCTTGGACGGCTAATAAAAATTAAACTGGACTAGGTAAGAAAAATTCCCTCTAAATTATTGTAGTAAACAATCTCCTCTATTTTTGTATATCTCAATTTAACCGATACGACCTTCGCCCTATGATGGTTTAGATTTTCCGTTTCGGCCTTTTTCTCCCTTTTTTGGGTGAACACCTTACATTGAAAGGCAAATAGTGGGCTTCCTGTTGGAGTTAGGTCAAAAGTTAGAGCGCGTGAGTCGTAGGGCTCGAGTAGACGAAGAAGTTTCGTATTCGCGACATTTCTCTACGATTTTCCTACGGACCGTGGCGGGCGATTGCAATTTTCTAGGTGGCGCTAGAGAGCCATTTTTGGACTTTCCTGGAATGTTTTGACATGGTCACCGGCTCTATGCGATTTTTCACGAGCCATCCAAATTTGGTGAGTTTTTGAGCATGGCTAGGGGGTCCAATATGAGTGAAAGCGTAAAAAACGAAGAAAGAATAAGAAAAAGAAAAAACATTCGAAATACAATATATAATTTCGCCACCAGGTAGTGGCCGACGCCCCCTTCGGGGGCGTCGGCCACTCTGGGAGGGTCAGGAGAGGGCCTGGATGAGTGCGGGCCCTCCTTCGGAGGGCCCGCACTTTTGGCGACGACGAAATCCAAAAGAGACCTGCCGTTGGCTGGGCTTAGGGCCCAGCCGTTGGCGAGGTCCCTAATAAACATTAGAAAAACAATATATAATTTCGCCACCAGGTAGTGGCCGACGCCCCCTTCGGGGGCGTCGGCCACTCTGGGAGGGTCAGGAGAGGGCCTGGATGAGTGCGGGCCCTCCTTCGGAGGGCCCGCACTTTTGGCGACGACGAAATCCAAAAGAGACCTGCCGTTGGCTGGGCTTAGGGCCCAGCCGTTGGCGAGGTCCCTAATTAAAGCTGCAAGCAGCATTGGTCGGGACCTCGAGATTGCCCGTCGGGGGGGTGGCTATGAACGGTTCAAAATATTTCCTTAAATAATAAAAAAAAAAAAAAAAAAAATTCATGACTTTTATTTTGAAAAAACTGCGTCAAAACCAGCTAATTAGCTAGTGATTTGTGATCGCAGCAACTCCATTAGGCTACCTACCAAATTTCGGCTCAATCAGACAATGTTTGCTCGCATGCTAACAGGCATGCTAAGCCGCAAGCTAGCCGAGCTGCCTGAAAATGTCTGTTGGGTGCTCCCCAGATGGCCCCGATCCCAAATATGGTCTTACTTCAATTCTAGTGTGAATGACACTGCACTTATGGAACAATAAAGGTTTTTCAAAAACTTCCACCGACATGAATTATATGGCCTCAGGCCAGGCCTCCTACGGAGGTCAGTGTGGGACATGAGACTGACCTGGTGGAGTGCCGGGGCTAGGAGGCCCGGCCTTTGTCGGCGTGAACGAAGGTGTGAATGATGCAATAAAGGTTTTTCACAAACTTTCACCGACATGAATTACATGTCTCAGGCCAGACCTCGTACAGGTTTTGCATGTCCTCATGACAGGAGAACATGAGACATGAGAGTGAGGTCAGGTCACATGAGAGTAACCTGACCTGAGAATGACTGCTGAGGTCACTCTCAGGTCAAACTGCAGGATATGACAGGCTGTCAATCACACAGCAGTGATGAGCCTGAAGCTACAGGAAGCTGCCCATATATGGAGTGATGCACTGACCAATCACAGTGGAGAATTTCACAGCTGTACCGAGCGCGGACACTCTGACGGCAGAGTGAGCCAGAGAGGATTATATTCAAAGATTTTGCGAACAACTGCTCTTAATCTATACTTATCGGGGGAGTATGTGGATAAAAATACCATACTTTTGTAGGGATTTTTGTTCTCTTTCAGAATGTGTGGGTTTGGAAGCAGTCGGAGGTAAACTTTGGACACCAGGGTGCGCTGTTTGGCGACAACGCCGGATATCTCCCATCAGGATTCAATGTAAAAATGTAGAATGAAAAAAATGTTACTGTGTCGCTTTAACTCATCATTCTGGGGACTTGTTGTGGAATTTTCCCCACATATGTTACATCCTCTTGTTCGGCAGGGTCTCGCGGTAGTGGCGATGCCCTCGGTTTGTGGCTGAGAGTCACGGTTTGCAAACAGTTAAGAGTAGTTCGGGGAGTTTAAAATCGTAGATTTTGAGGGAGAATTTTCGGTTTCCCCATGTTAATGGATGACAGGAGCCAAAAAGGCGTTTAGGGGGTGGGGAGCTTGGACGGCTAATAAAAATTAAACTGGACTAGGTAAGAAAAATTCCCTCTAAATATTTGTAGTAAACAATCTCCTCTATTTTTGTATATCTCAATTTAACCGATACGACCTTCGCCCTATGATGGTTTAGATTTTCCGTTTCGGCCTTTTTTTGCCTTTTTTGGGTGAACACCTTACTTTGAAAGGCAAATAGCCGGCTTCCTGTTGGAGTTAGGTCAAAAGTTAGAGCGCGTGAGTCGTAGGGCTCGAGTAGACGAAGAAGTTTCGTATTCGCGACATTTCTCTACGACATTCCTACGGACCGTGGCGGGCGATTGCAATTTTCTAGGTGGCGCTAGAGAGCCATTTTTGGATTTTCATGGAATGTTTTGACATGGTCACCGGCTCTATGCGATTTTTCACGAGCCATCCAAATTCGGTGAGTTTTTGAGCGTGTTTAGGGGGTCAAATATGAGCGCAACGGAAAAGAAAGCGGAAAAATAATAAGAAAAAGAAAAAACATTCGAAATACAATATATAATTTCGCCACCAGGTAGTGGCCGCGCCCCCTTCGGGGGCGCGGCCACTGTGAGAGGGTCAGGGGAGGTCCTGGATGAGTGCGGGCCCTCCTTCGGAGGGCCCGCACCTTTGGCGACGACGAAATCCAAAAGAGACCTGCCGTTGGCTGGGCCTAGGGCCCACCCGTTGGCGAGGTCCCTAATTAAAGCTGCAAGCAGCATTGGTCGGGACCTCGAGATTGCCCGTCGGGGGGGTGGCTATGAACGGTTAATAAAAAAGAAATTTTTTTAAGTAAAAAAAAAAGACTTTTATTTTGAAAAAACGGCGTCAAAACCAGCTAATTAGCTAGTGATTTGTGATCGCAGCAACCCCATTAGGCTACCTACCAAATTTCGGCTCAATCAGACAATGTTTGCGACCATGCTAGCAGGCATGCTAAGCCGCAAGCTAGCCGAGCTGCCTGAAAATGTCTGTTAGGTACTCCCCAGATGGCCCCGATCCTGAATCTGGTCTTACTTCAATTGTAGTGTAAAAGACACAGCACTTATGGCACAATAAAGGTTTTTCAAAAACTTCCACCGACATGAATTACATGGCCTCAGGCCAAGCCTCCTACAGAGGTCAGTGTGGGACATGAGAGTGACCTGGTGGAGTGCCGGGCCTAGGAGGCCCGGCCTTTGTCGGCGTGAACGAAGGTGTGAATGATGCATCAATGAAGGTTTTTCACAAACTTTCACCGACATGAATTACATGTCTCAGGCCAGACCTCGTACAGGTTTTGCATGTCCTCATGACAGGAGAACATGAGACATGAGAGTGAGGTCAGGTCACATGAGAGTAACCTGACCTGAGAATGACTGGTGAGGTCACTCTCAGGTCAAACTGCAGGATATGACAGGCTGTCAATCACACAGCAGTGATGAGCCTGAAGCTACAGGAAGCTGCCCATATATGGAGTGATGCACTGACCAATCACAGTGGAGAATTTCACAGCTGCGCCGAGCGCGGACACTCTGACGTCAGAGTGAGGCAGGGAGGATTATATTAGAAGATTTTGCGAACAACTGCTCATAATCTATACTTATCGGGGGAGTATGTGGATAAAAATACCATACTTTTGTAGGAATTTTTGTCCTCTTTAAGATTGTATACGTTTGGAAGCAGTCGGAGGTAAACTTTGGACACCAGGGTGCGCTGTTTGGCGACAACGCCGGATATCTCCCATCAGGATTCAATGTAAAAATGTAGAATGAAAAAAATTTTACTGTGCCGCTTTAACTCATCATTCTGGGGACTTGTTGTGGAATTTTCCCCACATATGTTACATCCTCTTGTTCGGCAGGGTCTCGCGGTAGTGGCGATGCCCTCGGTTTGTGGCTGAGAGTCACGGTTTGCAAACAGTTAAGAGTAGTTCGGGGAGTTTAAAATCGTAGATTTTGGAGGAGAATTTTCGGTTTCCCCATGTTAATGGATGACAGGAGCCAAAAAGGCGTTTAGGGGGTGGGGAGCTTGGACGGCTAATAAAAATTAAACTGGACTAGGTAAGAAAAATTCCCTCTAAATTATTGTAGTAAACAATCTCCTCTATTTTTGTATATCTCAATTTAACCGATACGACCTTCGCCCTATGATGGTTTAGATTTTCCGTTTCTGCCTTTTTTTGCCTTTTTAGGGTGAACACCTTACTTTGAAAGGCAAATAGTGGGCTTCCTGTTGGAGTTAGGTCAAAAGTTAGAGCGCGTGAGTCGTAGGGCTCGAGTAGACGAAGAAGTTTCGTATTTGCCACATTTCTCTACGACATTCCTACGGACCGTGGCGGGCGATTAAATGTGTCTAGGTGGCGCTAGAGAGCCATTTTTGGACGTTCTGGGAATTTGTTGACGTGATAATATAGATTGCCACACTTTTGACGAGTCGCCCAAATTTGGTGAGTTTTTGAGCGTGTTTAGGGGGTCAAATATGGGTTTTAGTCCGTGAAAAAAAATAAAATAATAATAATTAAAGCTGCAAGCAGCATTGGTCGGGACCTCGAGATTGCCCGTCGGGGGGGTGGCTATGAACGGTTCAAAATATTTGCTTAAATATAAATAAAAAAAAAAAAAAATTTTTGTATGACTTTTATTTTGAAAAAACTGCGTCAAAATCAGCTAATTAGCTAGTGATTTGTGATCGCGGCAACCCCATTAGGCTACCTACCAAATTTCGGCTCAATCCGACAATGTTTGCTCGCATGGTAACAGGCATGCTAAGCCGCAAGCTAGCCGAGCTGCCTGAAAATGTCTCTTGGGTACTCCCCAGATGGCCCCGATCCTGAATGTGGTCTTACTTCAATTCTAGTGTAAAAGACACAGCACTTATGGCACAATAACGGTTTTTCAAAAACTTCCACCGACATGAATTATATGGCCTCAGGCCAGGCCTCCTACGGAGGTCAGTGTGGGACATGAGAGTGACCTGGTGGAGTGCCGGGCCTAGGAGGCCCGGCTTTGTCGGCGGTGTACAAATTACAAAAGAGAGCTGCCGTTGGCCAGGCCTGCGGCCTGGCCTTTCGTAAACTGTGGCTCAAGCCCGTTGGGGTGGCCACGATCCTCTAGACCAGTTAATGATCATTTTTTAAGCGTTTAAAAAACAGTACTTTTTTAATTAGTTTTATTTTGAAAAAAACGGCCTCAAAACCAGCTAATTATGTAGTGATTCATGACCGCAGCGGCCCCATTAGGCCACCTACCAAATTTCAGCTCAATCGGATAATGTTTGTTAAAATGCTAACGGACATGCTAGGCCTATGTGATCCTGAAAATGTCACTGAGATGCTCCCCCTCCCCCTCCCCCGGTCCCCGGAGCAGGATTGCGCAATCCTGTTGTAGATTTTCACAGCAGCTGCACGTCACTTTGATCGTTAACTGAGAGACCTAGAGTGTGAGAGAGTGAAGATGAATTCCAGAACTTTGCGAACAACTGCTCTGAATCCATAGTTATCGGGGGAGTATGTGGATAAAAATACCATACTTTTGTAGGAATTTTTGTCCTCTTTCAGACGGTGTGGGTGTGGAAGCAGTCAGAGGTAAACTGTGGACACCAGGGGGCGCTGTTTGGCACTAACGGCAGATTGGGCTCCATCCGCTACAGTATTAAATTCTGGGGCGAAAAGAATGTTACTCTATCACTTTAACTCGTCATTCTGGGGACTTGTTTTGGAATTTTCCCCACATATGTTACATCCTCTTGTTCGGCAGGGTCTCGTGGGCGTGGCGATGCATTCGGTTTGTGGCTGAGAGTCACGGTTTGCAAACAGTTAAGAGTAGTTCGGGGAGTTTAAAATCGTTGATTTTCGGCGAGAATTTTCCGTTTCCCCATGTTAATGGATGACAGGAGCCAAAAAGGCGATTAGGGGGTGGGGAGCTTGGACGGCTAATAAAAATTAAACTGGACTAGGTAAGAAAAATTCCCTCTAAATATTTGTAGTAAACAATCTCCTCTATTTTTGTATATCTCAATTTAACCGATACGACCTTCGCCCTATGATGGTTTAGATTTTCCGTTTCGGCCTTTTTTTGCCTTTTTTGGGTGAACACCTTACTTTGAAAGGCAAATAGCGGCCTTCCTGTTGGAGTTAGGTCAAAAGTTAGAGCGCGTGAGTCGTAGGGCTCGAGTAGACGAAGAAGTTTCGTGTTCGCGACATTTCTCTACGACATTCCTACGGACCGTGGCGGGCGATTGCAATTTTCTAGGTGGCGCTAGAGAGCCATTTTTGGACTTTCATGGAATGTTTTGACATGATCTTCTGAAGGCTGCGACTTTTCACGAGCCATCCAAATTTGGTGAGTTTTTGAGCGTGGCTAGGGGGTCAAATATGAGTGAAAGTGAAAAGAAAAATAATATATAATAAGAAACATTCGAAAAACAATATATAATTTCGCCACCAGACTCTGGGAGGGTCAGGAGAGTTCTGGATGAGTGTGGGGCCTCCTGCGGAGGCCCCACACTTTTGGCGACGACGAAATCCAAAAGAGACCTGCCGTTGGCTGGGCCAAGGGCCCACCCGTTGGCGAGGTCCCTAATTAAAGCTGCAAGCAGCATTGGTCGGGACCTCGAGATTGCCCGTCGGGGGGGTGGCTATGAACGGTTCAAAATATTTGCTTAAATATTCAAAAAAAAAAAAAAAAAAATTTCATGACTTTTATTTTGAAAAAACTGCGTCAAAACCAGCTAATTAGCTAGTGATATGTGATCGCAGCAACTCCATTAGGCTACCTACCAAATTTCGGCTCAATCAGACAATGTTTGCTCGCATGCTAACAGGCATGCTAAGCCGCAAGCTAGCCAAGCTGCCTGAAAATGTCTGTTGGGTACTCCCCAGATGGCCCCGACCCTGAATCTGGTCTTACTTCAATTCTAGTGTAAAAGACACAGCACTTATGGCACAATAAAGGTTTTTCAAAAACATGCACCAACATGAATTTGAGGGCCTTAGGGCCTTGTCTCTCTGTCTGTGAGTGAGTGAGTGAGTGAGTGAGTGAGTGAGTGAGTGAGTGAGTGAGTGAGTGAGTGAGTGAGTGAGTGAGTGTCTGTCTTTCTGTCTGTCTGTCTGTGAGTGAGTGGATCTGTCCTTCTGTCTGTCTGTCTGTGAGTGACTGAGTGGATCTGTCTGTCTGTCTGTCTGTCTGTCTGTGAGTGACTGAGTGGATCTGTCTGTCTGTCTGTCGGTCGGTCTGTCTGTCTGTGAGTGAGTGGATCTGTCTGTCTATCTGTCTGTGAGTGAGTTAGTGTGACAGTGAGTGTCTGTCTGTCTGTCTGTGTGTGAGGGAGTGTGAGAGTGAGTCTCTGTCTGTCTGCCTGTCTGCCTGTTTGTGTGTCTGTCTGTCTGTGTGTGAGTGAGTGTGAGAGTGAGTGTCTGTCTGTCTGTCTGTCTGTCTGTCTGTGAGTGAGTGTGAGAGTGAGTGTCTGTCTTTCTCTCTGTCTGTCTGTCTGTCTGTCTGTCTGTGAGTGAGTGTGAGGATGAGTGTCTGTCTGTCTGTCTGTCTGTCTGTCTGTCTGTCTGTGAGTCAGTGTGAGTGTCTGTCTTTCTGTCTGTGAGTGAGTGTCTGTCTGTCTGTCTGTCTGTGAGTGAGTGAGTGAGTGTCTGTCTGTCTGTCTGTCTGTAGGTGTGAGTGTGTGTGCACACTGTTGGTGTGTATGTAAGGGCCCTATATCTCTGAGTCTCTGTCTGTCTGTTTGTAAAAGTAGACATGAGACATGGATTAAATTGACACATCATACATCAGTCATCAAAAAAGTCCCAAAAACATAATACAAAGCAATTCAGCATTAACCATCATATTTTCTTGTGTGGAAATTAGGAGAGTAATGATTCTTACAGGCGGATTACGTCTCCCACGATACAAATCAATGCATCAGAGGCGGCAGTTGACCTGACCAAGATGGCGCCTGAATCACGTCTGGGAGCAGGAACCGGATGTGACGTCACACCGGCAGTGACGTTCCAAGCTTGTTTACATCGGTTGTTTCATGCGGCGTGCGTCTCCTCCTGCACTCGTCCCAGTTTGAGTCGAACGTTTAACAGTTCAGAGTTTTGTTCCTGAAAGACGCGGACATCGGATCCAGGTGGGAGAAACTCTAGTCTGCGGCCGAGGGACTGAAACACTCCGGTGTCGCTGCTACATGCCGTGGAGGAGCAGGAGAGTGACGGAGCCAGGAGGTTCAGAACACTGTGGAGCGTCACGTCATAGCGGTAAGAAAGTGATGAACTGCATCAAGAAACGTGTGCTGTAATTATTAACAAGCCACCGCGAGCCGTCGTAAAGTCAGAAATACTGATTATGACCGCGGATTGTTTATCCAGGTGAGAGGAGAATGAATGCACGTTTCACCTGTTTCACCTGTAGCTATAATATGATCATGAACATTTAAATTCATGCTTTGTACATGAAACATGAATGATGAAGCTGTGGCTCTGAACCAGAACAACTTCATTGTACTACAAAGAAGCAGACGTGTAAATACACAATACATCCAGCAGCTGAAACTTGGTGAGATTATATGCTATTATATACGGCACTGAACAGTTCAACACTACTACCTCAGACTATCTACCTCATACTGTGTGCAATACATCAAACTCCATATTACTGTGCAATAACAGGTACCTTGTGCTCAACCGCACATACTTATTAGCCAAGGTACCTCAGGCAGCTACATTGGTATTTTACATAACTTATTATCGGTCGTTTCTTTTAACTTTTTACATTACTGCACTATGTCCTTGGGTGTGTGTGAGCGGGACTGTGTGAGAGCTGAATGTGTGTGTGAATGTTTAGGTTATTCTGTATATATGGTGCATCTGCTGAGATGAATGAATGCTGAATGTGAGAATGGCTGCTGTGTTTATTGTGTGTCTACTGTGTGTTTTTAGCTACACCGTAATTTCATTGTGCAATTTATTGTACAATGACAATAAAAGCTTCTAATCTAATCTACTTCTAATCTATTAATTCATGTGTGATGTATTGATTGATGGATTCAACTTGTTGTCATTACAAATGTAACGAAATGCAGTTTAGCATCCAACCAGAATTGCCAGTAAGAGATATTACCTACACATACACACTGACATATATAAATAATCCATCAATAGGGAACAGTGTGTAGTTGCTGTTGCTAGAAATGATCTAGACATTATATGACATGAAGGTGTTGAACAGGTTTCAGGGTGAGACTTCAGTAAAGTGCTGCTCTGTGGAAGAAGCTGTCTGCTAGCCTGCTGGTTCTGTCAGGTGAGATGGTGAACCTCATGGCCCCCCATGGAGCGAGTCAAAAAGAACATTGTTGAAAGCCTCGGGGACCAGGATTTGTTTGATGATGTGAAAAGATGCTCTAAATGAACTTGTCCTCTCCTCTCTGCTTCAGCAGCTGGGTGCTGGACGTGTCCTCCTCTGGAGACGGCGCTTTGACAAAAGTTGCACTCGGCCGTTGAACTTTTCTCCTCCTGTAGCGTCAAATCATTCCACACGGCAGACATGAGTCTAGTGATGCTTCCAGTGGATGGAAGCATCACTAGTAAGAATGCTAAAGCACTGTAAACTCCTGGTGTCAATTGTATGTTGTTGCTACTAAAGCGGCCATGTCCTGTTTCTGATTGTCCTTCCAACAGTGGTGGAGCTCCAGCAGCCCAACCTACTGGTCCACTGGCACATCCAACCCACAGTGTTGTTCCTCCACCTTCCACTCAGGTAACCTGTGTTCTATGTGACCATCTGCAGCAGCTGGAACCATCAACTGAGTGCTATTCAAGATGGTGTTGACCAAGCTTTCAATGATGTCAGTCCCTGTTTGCTCTTCACTTCTCACAAGGACCATGTGTGCTTCATGTCTTTAACAAACCACATTTGAACAACGACCAAGCCATTTGAGATTGCAAACAACTTTCTGCTTTGTCCCATGACAATATTGCTTTTTGCTCCAAAGGCAGAATGTGTATCAAGAATTGTCAAAGCACTGCATTGACAGTAAACAGGTCCTGGTTCAAGTGTGTAAATCAGTGGATGGCTGTGTCACTAAATATATGAAACAGCAGGAAGTCATCAAGCTGACGCTGAATGATGAGTCTATTTTATTAGTCCCTGAAGACAAACACGGAGGATGTCACATGTATTTGTACATTATTATGAGGATGTTTGGGCTGAATGCTTCCAGATCATAGCAAACATTGATGTTAATGCTGAACACTTGACAGAGATGTCAATGTAGCAAACTGAGTGTCCAACATGAGAATAAAGTGATCTAGACTGTGTGTCTGTCTCTGACCTTTGTTCAAGCTTCAACACGTCACTCAAAATGTGTTTGTTGATGTTTGGTGCTGAGAAGAGGAGGCTGTGAGCACCTTTCACTGCTGTTCTGGCTCAACGGCACTTCACCGGTGACAAGAAACCAGCTTTATTCCAGGGGTGTCCACAGTGGGTCCTGCAGGCTTCAGGTCTCTTCCAGGAACAGCAGATGTGATTACAATGAGGGGCTGGCAATTTGGCCTGTTCACAAGCTTGGTGATGACATCACTACATTTAGGTTTGAGCTGGAGTGTCACTGAGTGTTATGATGGTGGTTTTCAGTTGAAATGGGAGTCTCTGTGGGAGCCAGGAAGCAGCGTTGGACGTGTATGACGCGAGGACACGGAACCACGAGGACAAGAGGATTTCCACCGGCTGAAGAGTGAAGAGGATGTGCTTCTCCACAAAAATCTGATTTATCAGACGTGAAACAGTGGTTTTTACAAATGTTGCCTTTTTTTAATCAATTCCACAAATATAATTAAGATTAAACAAACTCAATACTGGTTGTGGGGCAGAAATGAATAGTTACTAAAATGTAAATGAATAAAATAAGTAGTGTGTATATATATAAAATAAAATGTTTACTTTGATAGACAGTGTAGGAAAGAGTGAGTCAATGAGACACAGTCTCTGCATATAAAGTGACTTCTTCCCACTAAAGCAGCACAAAACAAAAGTTTTAGTGATGAGCCGCTTGTACTGAGGCAGAGTGACGTCACCGGGCTGCGCATGCTAGCTGCGCACTGCCTGTGCTCCGGCGCTAGCCGTTAGCGTTAGCTTGAGGTCTTCCGGGACTAATATAACCTTGAACTTAATGTTAAACTCCAGAGGACGCCCAGCGTTTCATTCTACATCTCCAGGGTGAGTGGCTGTGCGCTGGTGATGTTTGTAGACGCTCCGAGACCGGCTTTTTTATCGTAGCATTGCACTTGTTGTGTTAGCAACGAACGCTAACATCGCCCATCTGATGACTGACAGTTGTCCTGGCCAATCACATTTCCAAGCCCGCGCAAATTCTCCGCGTCTTATTGGTCAATGTCAGCGTTCGTCAGAACTATAAATCGAGACACCGCCCCACAATCGTCCTCTTTTCTCATATTACGTGAGCTAGAGAGCCGTGCTTTTTTTCCATAGGTAGAAGATTTTATATTTTCCACTTTTTTGGATTTGAGGACCGGAGGACGTCGTTGGATTCGTGTTTTTTCTTCATCCAGAGTTTTTCATCGAGTGTATTTTCACCCTTTTGACCAAACTTGGAGAGCGGAGGTGAGTCCTTCTAGAACATTCTGTGTGTTGAAATTTTGAAGATGTGGAAAAAGTCCCTGTTTTCCAAGTGAACTTTATTTAAAGTGGTTCCTGATATTGGGGGAAGTTTTCTATGTGCCCTGAGTGATGTGAAAAGTTAAAATTGTGTTGTTTTATGACTTGTGTGAAGCAGTTAGCTGCTAGGCCGCAGCCTCAATCAGGTGTATTATGTGAAGCTGGCCCCCACCCCTCCTGAGAATATGTGAAAATACTCTCAAATGTTTGTACTGGAACAATTATCGTTTTGCTGATTTGGTTTTGGCATTATGAAGTTCAGTGGGCCTCTGAGTGATGTGAAAAGTTATAATTGGCCTCACAATTATAGGCCCAAGACCTGAGGCCCAGCGCCCATGAACTTAACAATGCAATGACGCAGTGTTTCAGTGGGCCAGGCCTCGGGCCTTGTCGTTTTGCTGACTTGGTTTTTAACATATTTGGTGAATAATGTGCGTAAAATAATGTGTGTAAAAGGCCCTCTTGAGGCGCAGGCGCCACGCCCTAGGCCTGAGGAGGGCCTCACTGAAACACTGCGTCATTGCATTGTGAAGTTCATATAAGTCGTCCAAACTGAACAGAAATTGGTTCTCGTCATTGGTTCTGCATTAGTACGGCTTTTTCCTGAAATCATTATCGTTTTGCCGCCTTGGTTTTTAACATATTTGGTGAAAAATGTGCGTAAAAGGCCTGAGAAATGCCGAGTCATTGTGATGTTCATATAGTCCTGTGTCGAAACTGAACGCACACACACAGGCGCGCACACACACAGAGACAGGCGCGCACACACACAGAGACAGGCGCGCACACACACAGACAGGCGCGCACACACACAGAGACAGGCGCGCACACACAGAGACAGGCGCGCACACACACAGAGACAGGTGCGCACACACACAGAGACAGGCGCGCACACACACAGAGACAGGCGCGCACACACACAGAGACAGGCGCGCACACACACAGAGACAGGCGCGCACACACACAGAGACAGGTGCGCACACACACACACACAGGTGCGCACACACACACACACAGGCGCACACACACACAGAGACAGGCGCACGCACACAGAGACGCACACACTGAAGCACGCACACACTGAAGCACGCACACAGAGACGCACGCACACAGAGACGCACGCACACACTGAAGCACGCACAGAGACCCGCACACTGAAGCACACACAGACCCACACTGAAGCACACACAGAGAGACACACTGACGCACACTGAAGCACACACAGAGAGACACACAGAGACCCACACACTGAAGCACACACAGAGAGACACACAGAGACCCGCACACTGAAGCACACACAGAGACCCACACACAGACGCACACTGAAGCACACACAGAGACCCACACACAGAAGCACACACAGAGACCCACACACAGACGCACACTGAAGCACACAGACGCACACACACTGAAGCACACACAGAGACACACAGACGCACACTGAAGCACACAGACGCACACACACTGAAGCACACACAGAGAGACACACTGACGCACACTGAAGCACACACAGAGAGACACACAGAGACCCACACACAGAAGCACACACAGAGAGACACACTGAAGCACACACAGAGAGACACACTGACGCACACTCAAGCACACACAGAGACCCACACACTGAAGCACACACAGAGACCCACACACTGAAGCACACACAGACCCACACTGAAGCACACACAGAGACCCACACACTGAAGCACACACAGACCCACACTGAAGCACACACAGAGAGACACACTGACGCACACTGAAGCACACACAGAGACACACAGAGACCCGCACACACAGAGAGACACACTGACGCACACTGAAGCACACACAGAGAGACACACAGAGACCCACACACAGAAGCACACACACAGAAGCACACACAGAGACGCACACACACAGACGCACACGGAAGCACACACAGAGACGCACACACACTGAAGCACACACACAAGACGCACACAGAGAGACACACAGAGACCCACACACTGAAGCACACAGACGCACACACACTGAAGCACACAGACGCACACACACTGAAGCACAGACGCACACTGAAGCACACACAGAGACCCACACACTGAAGCACACAGACGCACACACACTGAAGCACACACACAGACACACACGGAAGCACACAGAGAGACACACTGAATTTGACATAACCAGGAGCCGTAAAGTGAAAACAGCTTCATAGATGCTGCAGTGAGTGATGCGTTCAGGTGCTGGTTAACATGTCTTCAGCCTGCTGTGTGATCATTTCCAGAGCTGAGGGGCTCCTCCAGTGGCCACAGTGTTGATTTTGGTGCCATACAGCATGTTTTGATGGCTTCTTAGAGTGTGTGCTCATGTTGTCCTCCTCTGAACTGCTCCATGTTAAATGTTGTGCACTCTCCTATTGGACTGACATGTGACTCAGAGCAGCACCATGACGTCATTAGCAGTCACAATGGTGGGACTTTAAACCCTGGTTTAAAAACACTGTGTGGTTTCAAATGCAGGAGTTTTGACATGTGTATCAGTACTAATATATGTTGTAACGGTGTAGAGACGTTCATGCCCATAACATAAGAGCAACTTCCCACATTAACAAGCTGCAGAGCTCCTACAGTAGCAACATTTAACAAACAACAACAAATGCTGAAACGTCATCCGTGGACGACTTGTCCTCAATCATGTGTGTCTCCCTGTCTGTGTGTTGTCAGAGGTCATGACCTTGCTCTCTAAGCCAGCAGACATTCAATTAGGATGCTGCTTTGTTGTGTGGAGAAGAAAATAGTCTGCTTGTGCTCATGTGTGTGTAGCTGGAGATGTTTAGAGAGGCTCTGTGACTGTAACACACACACACTCACACACACACTCACACACACACTCACACACACACACACACTCACACACACACACTCACACACACACACTCACACACACACACTCACAGAGAGACACAGACACATATAGCCACACACACACACACACAGAGAGCCACTCACACAGACACACACACTCCCACACACACACTCACACACACAGACACATAGAGACACACACACACTCCCACACACACGCCACACACAGACACATATAGCCACACACAGACACATATAGCGACACACACACACACACTCAGACACATACAGCCACACATAGACACTCCCACACACACACCCCCCACACACACACACTCACACAGACACATATAGCCACACACAGAGACACACATCCACACACACCCACTCCCCCACACACACACACACACACACACACACACACACACACACACACACACACACACACACACACACACCCACACACACACACACACAGTTGTTTTCCAGCAGCTCCAGCCTCTAAGTGTGTAAATGGATGCGGTTTGTAAGTATGATGGAATCAGTCACTCGTCTGTCTCTCTGCTTTGAGGATGTTGAACTAAAGTGTTTTGTTGTTGAATTGAATTCCAGATGCCCCGTAAGAAGACCCACCGTCTGGCTCGGGCCCTGAAGGAGAGGGCGGAGAAGGCGGAGTGGAGGGCCGAGCCGGCCGTCCCGGAGTTCCTGCCTCGTACGTATAAGACGTTTTCCATGTTGAGCCCACGTACATCTTCACATATGTAAAGTGCACGTCTTGTTTACACCGCTTTGAACCTGTGTCTCGACAGGCCGTGGCACGGGGCTCCGGCATCGCGTGCGGAAGTGGCCGGTGTCGGAGCTTACCAAGAAGTCCCGACGCTTGGTCACTCCTCCCCGGGACCCGGAGAAGAAGGTAGGAGTTGGTCTTGCCTCGTGTGTCTCTTGCCTTGCCAGCTGTAAGGAGCCGTGGCTGAAAAAACCTTGTCCCCTGTTCCCCAGACCGTGTTCGTCATCGGGGACTCTCACCTGAGGGGCGTGGTGGACGGCTTTGTGGCCATTCCGGAGGGGCAGGTTAGTTTTGCTTTCCTGTCTGTTCCAGGTGCCGCGGCCAGCCAGCTGAGGACGGAGGTGCAGCACACGGTCCTCCCCTGGACCCCGGACGCCGTGTGTCTGCTGGCCCCCAGCAACAACCTGACGGCCAGCAGGACCATCGGTGAGGCGGCGGTGGACTTCGCGGACCTCCTGGCTACGGTCTGCAGCCGCTGGCCCAAGGTGTGTTGATTTATTTCTTGTTGTTGTTGTGTGAACGCTTCTGAGAGGAGAAAGCTTGAATGACGTTAATAACACTTGAATGTTGTTGTGTTTTCCCCCCGAGGTTTTCGTGCTCGAATTCCCTGGGCGCTTGAACGTGGAGCCTGTGGTGCAGCGGCTGCTGGTCCAGGAGTACCACCGCGTCGCAGCGCGCATGGGTAAGTTGATGGTTGCATCTTTACTGGTCTCGCCATTCCATGATCTTATTTTGACTTTTTTTTTTTTTTTTTTTTGTTTATTATTTTTTTTTTTTTATGTGTGTCACTGTATGGGTAAGATTAAATTGATGACGCGTGTTTGTTTTTCTCTGTTTGTCCGTCAGGGGTGCCCTTCGTGTCTGTGGCGCAGGACCTCCCACTGAGTCGGTTGGAGCTGTGGTGCCACGACGGTGTAAGTACAGCACATTTTGTTGTGGGAGGAGTTTGTTTTCTGTCACGTGTGACACGCACGTGCGGTGAAGTTTCTTACGCGTCTTTACTGGTTTCCTAGATCCACCTGAGCGACTCCGACGGGATGCCGGTCCTGGTGCAGCTGCTGTGGGACGCTAGCGTCCAGCAGCTGGCACCTCCGCCCGAGCGCCCGGTGTCTCCCCGGACACCGCCGCGTGCTCGGGTGGCTCCCAGGGTGGTGGTGACGGGAACGGTCCCCGTGCCCCGTCGCACCAACCCTTGGGAGTGGACGACGGTTGGACAAGGGCGAATGGTAATGTGTTTTTCTCAGTCGTCCTGTGATTGGAGGTTTGTGGCCTTTTCTTGGGACCAAAAACCAACTCAGTCTTGTCTTGTGTTTTTCAAAGGCTGGAACATCTGTGCTCCGACGGCCTGCCCTCCCGTCCAACCCGGTGTGGTTCAGTGGGGCCATGTTGGAGGCCATGGAGAAGGTCTCGCCTTCTTCTGGTTCCGACGGCCCTGCTGGGCCACCAGCTGGCCAGGTGAGACACCACACACTCGTACGCACTGTGGACGACCACACGTGAAGACCGCCGTTCACCAAACACTGTTTTTTCTCTCTCCAGAGCCCCCGCCGGGTGCGTCGGCCCAAAGCCGTTCCACGGAGGAAGCGGCAGGTTGGTATTTACACACCTGATTGACGTGCGCTTTATTGACGTGGAGGGAGTCGGACTGAGGAAATTAATAAGTGAGAGATCTTTTGTTCTTTGTAGGCACCGGCAACACCGTCGCCTGTCCGGAAGACCGTGGCTGCTTCTCCGTCCGGCCCAGCAGTGAAGCAGGTCAGTCCACGTTTTGATACGCCGTGTGGCTCAGCTAGCACACGTTGGCACGTTAGCTCACAGTGCAGTTTGTTTGCAGAACACCCGAATGACCTTTGCTCATTTTCTCTCGTCTCATCTTTATGTCAGGGGGAGGCGTCGGCGCAGGAGTCCCGGGAGGAGGTGGTGCCGGAGGTGGTGGTGGACGTTCCCGCTGCCTGCCCCGCCGTGCCGACCGAGTCCGCCGTCCAGGAGGGAACCCGGACTCCAGCTAAAGCTAAGACTCCTTTTCTCCCTCCTGTTTCTCGTGGTGCGCTGTCAGGCCAGTCAGTTGTTGAGGTTGGTGCGGTGAGGTTGGAGTCGCCCTCTGCTGCAGTGGCAGTAGTGACCGACCCTCAGACAGGGACTAGACTGACAAAGGTCGTGCAGGGATCATTTAGCCAGTCAAACGGTGGTTTTGATCGCAGCGTGCAGTGCATGGCCATAGCTGCAGCCAGCTTGGTCAGACACACAGTCCAGAGCGTGTTTTCATGGGAGAGGCGTGATCTGGATCGCACTGTCATCTTAGGCGACAGGCTGTATTCAGATCTAAAGCACAAGAAGTTGATTACAGACCCTACAGGATTTCTTTATGTGTCCCAATTGCCCGAGGTGGTTACGGTAGGCAAGCAGGATTTTGGTTTAACTCGTGGTGAGGAGGTGTCGGGTACGATAGGCGTGAACGAAGGACCCTCAATCGACGCCAGGGCGACCTTCAGTCTGCTAAACGGACTGAAGGAGATCTTCAGTGAGCACAACATGTGTCTCCTGACGATGTGTACTAACACTTCTGCCATCATCTGTGAGGATGGACGGTTCGCCGTGGTGGACAGTCACTCACGGAGCAACCTTGGTTTGCCACTCGAGAACGGTACCAGCGTGGTTCTGCAGTTTGCTTGTCTTGACGACCTGCACCGCTACATCCTTGGTTTGGCCGAGTGCTTTGATTTACCGGAGAAGTTGTTTGAGCTGGCTGGCATCGTCATCAGTGGGGGTGGCGGTCCAGCGCCCCCTGGTGTTTCTGTGGAGAGTGACGTCGCTGAGATGAGTTCTCCTCCACCACCAGGGGGCAGGACATGGGCTGAGGTTTGTGCTGCTCGTCCAGCGCCGCCTGGTGTTTGTGTGGAGAGTCACGTCGCTGTGATGAGTTCTCCTCCACCACCAGGGGGCAGGACACTGGCTGAGGTTTGTGCTGCCAGTCCAGCCCTGTCGGCTGTTTCTGTGCAGACATTCTCCAGCGAGCTCAGTAGTGGTTCCACTGCAGAATCAGTTGTTGATGGCACGAAGAGAAAGGTTTCTTTTGGCACTCGCAGGTCAAAGAAATCTAGGCGTTACGACGTTAGCGAGGTCGACTCAGACGTAGAGTTTATTAGCTCGGTGAGGAATGAGGAGCTGGTCTTCCGTCCTCTAGATGTGGAGGTGTGTAGGGCTTTGTGTTCACGTTTGAAGTTAGATTACGTGAAGGTCGGTGGTCCCCTGTCCACACGGGTTGGTTCGCTAGGTGCTCCATGTAGGAAAGAGAAGGTAGTGGCTGATGGGAACTGCTTCTTCCGAGCCATCGCTCAGGCTGTGAGTGGTTCCCAGAAGCAGCATCGCAGCATTAGGCTCACTGTGTGTAAGGCGTTAGAGAAGGAGGCCAGGAGGTACCACAGTCTTTTGAGGAGCCAGTATTCTTCAGTCTCTGAATACGTCCAGCAGTCCAGGATGAGATCCGTGGGCACTTGGGCCACAGAGATGGAGATTCAGGGAGCAGCTGATTGTTTGGGAGTTGATATTTTTACTTTTATGGATGGTCGGTGGATAAAGTACAGCTGCGCTAGTCAGGGTTTGTCAGGACAGGCCATCTACTTAGAGAATAGTCAGGGCAGCCATTTTGAAAATGTTGTGTGTGTTTCTGAGCCTGGTCTGAACTGCTGTTATGGTTACTGTAGACTGAGAGAAGTGACAGGTTACAACTTGAGGTGTAGCGTGAGAGAGGAGCTAGGTTTAGATGTGGGGGGATCTGAGGATGAGAGTGTAGGATCAGATGAGGGTGTAGAGATACGTGATGAGGCTTTAGCATCTCAGAGTGAAGGGAATTATAGTCAAAATACATCGCTCAGAGTTAGGGTCAAAGAGAGGCGTTTCAATACATACAAACAAAATGTGCAGTACAGGGAGAGGACTAAACGGAGCCGTTTAACTAGGTATAAACAAAACATGGAGTATAGAGAGAATGTAATAAAACAGAGTAAAGACATTAATAAACGGAAGTATCATGGCAGTTTAGACTACAAGCAGACACTTAAAGACCTGAGTAGAAAAAAATATAGAGATAATGTAGAACACAAGGAGCGAGTTAAAGACTTGAGCAGAAGAAAATATAGAGTTAATTTGGAGCATAAGGAGCAAGTTAAAGGCATGAGCAGGAAAAAGTATAGAGATAATTTGGAGCATAAGGAGCAAGTTAAAGGGATGAGCATAAAAAAATATCGAGACAGTGCAGACCAGAGGCAGAAGGTTAAAGACGGGAGCATAAAAAAATACCACAGCAGTGCAGACCAGAGGCAGAAGGTGAAGAGTCGTGTGCGGTTGACCAGGAAGCAGAAGCAGGAGAGGTCACAGGACTTTAGTTTCGTCATGGCTCAGTTTTTAGAGAAGGTTCGAGATGGACCAGAGTTTGTTTGTTGTGTTTGTCATAGATTATTGTTTAAGTACCAGGTGCTGAGTTGTGACAGGCAGGCTTATCGTAGTGAGGCGTCGGCTCGTGTAGCAGGACGGTGCATCAGTGAAGACTATTTACACACCTGTAATGAGGAGTGTGCTGTGCCGTGCCGGCTGGTGCCCTCTAGAGGCCAGCTGTGGATCTGCTACACTTGCCATGGTAAGGTTGGTAAAGGTGAGATGCCAGCTGAATGCTGGATCAATAACCTGAAGTTAGATCCCATTCCTGCAGAACTGGGATGTTTAAACAGCATAGAGCAGCACCTGGTAGCTTTACATATCCCCTTCATGAAGGTTTTGGCTTTGCCTAAGGGGGGTCAGAACGGGGTGCATGGGCCGGTCACCTGTGTACCAGCCAACATTGTTCAGACCAGTAACGTATTACCTAGGTCCAGTATGGAAGGGTCTTTGCTACAGGTCAAGTTAAAGCGTAAGTTAACTTACAAGGGTCATTATGAGTACCAGTTTGTAGACGCATTACGTGTGAGACAGGCGCTAGCTTATCTAAAGAGGACCAACAGCTACTATAGAGACATTGAGTTCAATGAAGAGTGGGTCAATGAGTTTTGTAGGCAGCAGGAAGAGGAAGAGGCCAGGTTAGCTGGTGAGGAAGAGGAGGGTGAAGTTGAGGAAGAGGTGACCCACCAGGAGGATGATGAGGTGAAGGACGAGGAAGAAGCTGTAGAGGTAGAACCAGCAGATGTAGTCCAAGATGAAATGTTACATGACAGACAGCAGCACTGCATGTTCCAGGACACTTGTCTCATGCCTGTTGACATTGGTCAGGAAGCTTTAGACCAGTATTTTGAGGACATAGTCAACATTGCGCCTGCAGAGGGCAACAGTCCAGTTAAGTTGCTCTCTGACAAGACAAACGAGGCTAAATGTTTCCCCGTCTTGTTCCCGTCAGGTACTAAGACCTTCCATGATATGCGGTTGAATCATTTGACGTTGTCTCGATATTTAAATAACAGGATCATGAATGCCGACGGTCGTTTTGCGAGTAACGTAGAGTATATATTCTTTGCTCAGTACATGTCCGAGTTAGAGCAGGTGGTTTCTAGTATTTCCGTGGCGTTGCGTAAGGGTAAAGGAGGTCAGGCGTCTAGGAGGATTAATCAGAGCATGCTGATGAACGAGGAGGCTCTGAAGAGGCTTCTAGAGTTCGACGACGGTTACAGGTTTTTGCGACCTATTAGAGGTACTCCGGCGTTTTGGCAGGGCGCTCAGAGAGACATCATGGCTGCTCTCCGTCAGTTAGGGATTCCTACTTGGTTTGTTTCATTTTCGTCTGCGGACATGCGCTGGACTAACCTCCTGACCAGCATCCTTAGACAGGAGGGCAGGTCGCAGACGGCGGAGGATTTAGAGTGGGCGGAGAGGTGCGAGTTGTTGCGTCGTCATCCAGTTACAGCAGCCAGGATGTTTGATTACAGGTGGCATTGTTTTCTGAAAGAGGTTCTTATGGCTCCTTGTCAACCAATTGGCAAAATCGTTGACTACTTCTATCGCGTTGAGTTCCAGCAGCGCGGCTCTCCTCATGTTCACTGTTTGTTTTGGATCGAGGGCGCTCCCCAGATTAGTAAGAACACAGATGAGGAGGTGGTGCAGTTCATCGACAGATACGTGTCGTGTGAGCTGCCCACAGACGATGACCAGTTATTGGACATTGTGTCATCGGTGCAAACGCATTCTAAACGACACTCTAAGACGTGTAGAAAGAACAAAACCACGTGTCGTTTCAATTTCCCCAAACCCGTGACTGCTAGAACGTTCATTTGCAGGAAAAAGGAATGCAAATGTGACAAAAACCAGTCAAAGGAGGCCGAGAAGGATCCTGATTCAGAAGACAAGCCAGTGTGTAAATGTTTTGAGGACCAGAGCGGCATGCCAAAAGAAGTAGCTCAGAGGGTTCTGGAAGGGATCAAGTGTGCAGTTAGAGCGGCAACAGAAGGTGAGGTCCACTTTGCTAGCACTGAGCAGTTCTTTGAGAGTCTGGACATCAACCAGGACGTTATGGAGATGGCCTACAGGAGGGTAGAGAAGAAGACCACCGTGGTGTATAGGAGAGGGCTTGAAGAGGTCTGGGTCAATCAGCACAGTAAGCAGTTGTTGAAGTGCTGGAACGCCAACATGGACCTTAGCTATATCACCGACGCCTACGCCGTAGTCATATATATTATCTCGTACATTACGAAAGCAGAGAGAGAGATTGGCCTTTTATTGAGCAATGCACAAAAAGAAGCAACCAAACAAGGGAATCTCTCTGCTAGAGAAGCTCTGAAGAAGCTGGGCAGTGTATATTTACACAACAGGGACGTTTGTGCGCAGGAGGCGGTGTATAGGCTAACGAACATGCATCTGAAGGAGTGTTCCAGGAAGGTGGTTTTCATCCCCACCGGCTCCAACATAGTGAAGATGAGTTTACCCCTCAGCGTGTTAAAACAGAGGGCGGCGTCACATGAGCTGAGGACGGAAGACATGTGGATGACCAGTCTAGTGGACAAGTTCAAGTGCAGGCCCGGCGGGGACGTCTTTGAGGACATGTGTATAGCCACGTTTGCGTCGGAGTATCGTGTTCTCTCCAAGAACGAGAAGTCTGAGAAGAGAATCCCCTTGAGGAACGATTTGGGCTTCATCTTGAGGAGAACGCGATCTCAGTTTGCCGTCGTCCGTTACATGAGGTTCAACTTAGAGAAGCAGGAGGAGGCTCATTTCCAGAGTTTGTTGCAGCTCTTCCTTCCTTATAGAACTGACTCAGAGCTCAAACCTGAAGGCTTTGAGCTCTTTGCTCAGTTCTATAACAACGGACAGGTGACGTTCCACGATGGTTCCGTCCATTCGGTGAAGTCGGTGGTAGACCAGAACAGGGCCAGGTTCGAGGTGGACTGTGCTGAGCTAGAGGAGGCTCAGGAGATAGCTGAGCAGCTCCAGGGGGGTGAGGAGGACGCTTGGGGTGCACTCTGTCCTGAACAGGAGGTAGAACGCCGTGAATGTCTAGAAGAGGGACGGCAGCAGCAGGGAGGAGAGATCCCGGATGAGCAGCTACTGGACGTGCAGGAGAACGTTCCAGATTTAGTTGTTGGAGCTAAACAGGTCGCACAGTTAGAGAAGAACCGGTGCATCTTGTCTCGGAGCGAGGGTTTGTCTCTGGTTAGGTCTTTGAACGAGACACAGATGGCCGTGTTCTACCAGGTTAGGCAGTGGTGTTTGGAAAAGGTGATGGGGAAGAACCCCAAGCCTTTACATGTGTTTGTGACGGGTGGTGCTGGCACGGGGAAGTCTCATTTGATCAGGGCTATTCAGTACGAGGCAGGGAGACTATTGTCCACACTTTGTCCTCAACCAGACGGGATTTCTGTTTTGTTAGCCGCGCCTACGGGCATCGCTGCTTACAATTTAAATGCAGCCACAATCCATCACACGCTGAGTATTGGCAAACACTCTGGCTTACCTTACGTTCCTTTAGGGGAAGATAAAGTTAACTCTCTGAGAGCCAAATTTAGTCACGTCCAAATTCTCATCATTGACGAGATCAGTATGGTTGATCACAATCTGTTGGCGTACGTCCATGGTCGTTTGAGGCAGTTGAAGCAGACGGGAGACTTTTCCCCGTTTGGTAACGTCAGCATCATCGCGGTCGGGGACTTCTACCAGCTGCCTCCCGTTAAAGGGAAGCCGCTGTATCGCAGTCAGGTAGGTGTGGACCTGTGGGTGAACTTCAGTGTGGTGCAGCTGCACACCGTGGTTAGGCAGAAGGATGGCGTGTTTGCAGGCCTGCTGAACAGGTTGAGAGTGCGCTCCAAGGACACCCCCATGTTAGACAGTGACGTTGAACTGTTGAAGTCGCGCGAGACCGGCGAGGAGAGCTCTGCCTTACACATTTTCCCCACCAACGCACAAGTCAGTGAGCACAACCTCAAGCAGCTGTTTGAGGTTTGTCCTGACTTCATCACCATAGAGGCCCAGGACTACATGAACAATAGTAGGACCGGCAAGTTGGAGCTGATTGCAGGGCATCACAGTCGCGCGTCGGACACGTCATTGCAGGAGAGTCTGTGTTTGGCGAGGAACGCGCGCGTCATGTTGTGCAAGAACGTGGACGTGGAGGATGGCCTGGTCAATGGAGCGTGTGGCACGGTCACTCATATTGAGTTGAGAGAGAACGCAAAGTTTCCTCTCACAGTTTTTGTCAGATTTGACGAGGAGAGAATTGGCTTGGCGAGGAGGAAACAACGTGCACACGCGTCAGTAGAATGCCCACATTCTACTGCCATTGAGCCGCAGGAGGAGAAGGCCACCAAGCGTGGAGGTTTGCGCCGTCAGTTCCCTCTCAAGCTGGCCTGGGCCTGTACGGTGCATAAGGTGCAGGGGTTGACGGTGGACCGGGCCGTGGTTTGTTTAAAGAGGGTGTTTGCACCCGGGCAGGCGTACGTGGCGCTGAGTCGCGTCAGGACTTTGTCTGGACTGATCATCCAAGGTTTTAAAGAGAAGGTCATCTACTGCAAAGACGCCATCAAGGAGGCCGTGGACAGCATGCCTCCATTTTTGATTGAGCAGCCAAAGCCTTCATCAAGTACACACAGTTTCTCCCTGTACTTGATGAACGTTCAAAATTTAAGCCGCCACCTGGTGGACTTGGCGTCTTGCACGCGGCATTTACAGCCTACCTGTATTGCCGTCACAGAAACGTGGCTCACTGCACAGTCGTCATCAGACGCCGTCCAGATTGACGGCTACGTTTTCCACAGCCGCCCTCGAGCCTTGTGTTACAGTAGCAGCAACCCCAAATTGTTAGAGCTACAGCATCTAGAACATGGTGGAGTGGGCTTATACACTGTAGGCCATTTGGACTGTGACATTGTGCAGGTACCCGATTGTAATCTGGAGTGTTTGGTGTGCCTGTGTAACAACCTGAACGTAGTGATAGCCGTCATTTATCGCCCACCATGTTATCCAAAGTCTTTATTGTTTCAAAACCTGGGCAGGTTACTGGATCGGCTGGACGTCCTCAGTAACACAATTATAATGGTGGGAGATTTTAACGAAAACATCTTAAAGAGCACTTCAATCACCAAATTCATGGGAAGCAAAGGATTTGAGCAGCATGTGACACAAGAGACGACAGAGAAGGGAACTCTGATCGACCACGTTTATGTGAAAAGCAGGCGCTTTGATGTGGACTGTGCAGTGATTCCCACGTACTTCAGCGACCATGAAGGAATTCTGTGTACTTTGACTGAGAGAGATGATCAGGACCAGGACGGAGGCTTTGCTGGTGGTGAGGTGGACTTTGACATGGAGGCCTTGTTTGAGGAGGACTTGGATGGACAGTAGTCAGGAGACACATGTTGTTATTATGATCATTATTGTTGTTGTGGTTGTGTTCCTCTTGCGGCTGTTGCAGCTGGAGG
>NC_137651.1:100000-122500 GCF_963422515.1 Blennius ocellaris | reverse complement strand
CCAGGTGACGGTGCTGCAGCGTCTCCAGGAGTCTCTGGACGTCCTGATGCTGATGTGGAGAGGACAGGACACCACTGTTCACTTCCTCCTGACTGTGTCCTTCAACTTCACTTGTTTCAATAAATGTTCCTGTTTGTGTCAACATGCTGCTTCTTGTTGTTCCTCACTTGACAATAGAATGATGTCAACATTCATGTGACACTAAAGTGTTTTAGTGGAGATCAATGGAGCTTCACTTTACAATGTTTGACCAACATGAGCAGACATGTGAAGTGATCAACAGCAGAGTTGTTTACCAACACATGGACATGTTTGTGTGTTCAATGTCTTCATGGAGTCCCTGGAACTGAAGCTTCAAGGTGTCACTTCCTGTTTCCTGGTGGGAGGAGCTCATTGAGCTCTGATGCACATGTTAGTGATCAGTCTCATGTCCCATTCTCATGTCTGTTCACTTCCTGTTTCCTGGTGGGAGGAGCTCATTGAGCTGTCATACACACATGTTAGTGATCAGTCTCATGTCCCATTCTCATGTCTGTCAAGTTGTCATGTCTCCTCATGTCCTGGTGAGTCTCAGGTCCTCTATCATTCTCATGTCTGCTCACTTCCTAGTGATCAGTCTCATGTCTCGGTCTCATGTCCTCAATTATCATCCTCATGTCCTGGTGAGTCTCATGTCCTAATATCTGTCTCATGTTATGTCTTATTCTCATGTCCTGGTGAGTCTCATGTCCTCATGGCTCATTATCATGTCCTGGTGAGTCTGTCTCATGTCCTCATGTCTCATTCTCATGTCTGGTCACTTCCTGTTTCCTGGTGGGAGGAGGATGAGGAGGAGCTCATTGAGCTCTGATACACACATGACAATGTTTGGTCAGAACACATGTTGGAACAGGTCAGTGATCAGTCTCATCTCATGTCGCATTCTCATGAGGGCATGAGAATGAGGATGGGTCACATGAGAGTGACCTGCCCTCTCATGTGCGACGCCTGCGGCCTGGCCTTTTGTAAAGTGTGACAGCAGGTCAGCCCATCGGTCAATAGTGGTGGTGCTCAATGCAGGTTGTCATAGCAACATGCTGGAAGGTGCCATAGATGGATTGCGCAATCACTGTCGAATTTCACTGCAGGTGCACCTCACCGATCGTGCCCGTCGGGGTGGGCACGATCCTCTAGAGCAGTTAGTTATAATTTTGTAAGTTGAAAAAAATTCTGACTTTTATTTTGAAAAATGGTGTCAAAAGCAGCTAATTAGCTAGTGGATCGTGACCGCAGCGCCCCCATTAGGCCACCTACCAAATTTCAGTTCAATCGGACAATGTTTGCAAGCATGCCAACAGGCATGTTTAGCCGCAAGCTAGCCAAGCTGCTTGAAAATGTCTGTTAGGTACTCCCCAGCTGCCCACGATCCCGAATCTGGTCTTACTTCAATTCTGGTGTGAAGGACACAGCACTTATGGAACAATAAAGGTTTTTCAAAAACTTCCACCGACATGAATTATATGGCCTCAGGCCAGGCCTCCTACGGAGGTCAGTGTGTGACATGAGAGTGACCTGGTGGAGTGCCGGGCCTAGGAGGCCCGGCCTTTGTCGGCGGTGTGCGAAGGTGTAAATGATGCAATAAATGTTTTTCACAAACTTCCACCGACATGAATTACATGTCTCAGGTCAGGCCTCCAACAAAGGTCAGTGCGATACATGACAGTGACCTGGTGGAGTGCCGGGCCTAGGAGGCCTGGCCTTTGTCGGCGGTGTACAAAGGTGTGAATGATGCAACAAGAAAGATTTTTCACAAACTTTCACCGACATGAATTACATGTCTCAGGCCAGGCCTCCAACAAAGGTCAGTGTGTCACATGAGAGTGACCTGGTGGAGTGCCGGGCCTAGGAGGCCCGGCCTTTGTCGGCGTGAACGAAGGTGTGATTGATGCAGCAATAAAGGTTTTTCAAAAACTTCCACCGACTTCCATCGTACAAAGGTCAGTGTGGGACGATGGAGTGACCTGGTGGAGTACCGGGCCTAGGAGGCCCGGCCTTTGTCGGCGGTGTACAAAGGTGTGAATGATGCAGCAATAAAGGTTTTTCACAAACTTCCACCGACATGAATTACATGTCTCAGGCCAGGCCTCCAACAAAGGTCAGTGTGGGACGATGGAGTGACCTGGTGGAGTGCCGGGCCTAGGAGGCCCGGCCTTTGTCGGCGATGTGCGAAGGTGTAAATGATGCAATAAAGGTTTTTCACAAACTTCCACCGACATGAATTACATGTCTCAGGCCAGGCCTCCAACAAAGGTCAGTGTGTCACATGAGAGTGACCTGGTGGAGTGCCGGGCCTAGGAGGCCCGGCCTTTGTCGGCGATGTGCGAAGGTGTAAATGATGCAATAAAGGTTTTTCAAAAACTTCCACCGACATGAATTTGAGGGCATCAGGCCAGGTCTCGTACAGAGGTCAGTGTGGGACGATTGAGTGACCTGGTGGAGTGCCGGGCCTAGGATGCCCGGCTTTGTCGGCGGTGTACGAATTACAAAAGACACCTGGCCTTTCACAAAGTTGAATATATGACAGCAGGTCAGCCCATAGAGCAGAGATCCTCTCCCTCCCCCTCCCCCCTGCTGCCCCGGAGCAGGATTGCGCAATCCTGCTGTAGATTTTCACAGCAGGTGCACGTCACTTTGATCGTTAACTGAGAGACCTAGAGTGGGACAGAGTGAAGATGAATTCCAGAACTTTCCAAACAACTGCTCTGAATCCATAGTTATCGGGGGAGTATGTGGATAAAAATACCATACTTTTGTAGGAATTTTTGTCCTCTTTCAGACGGTGTGGGTGTGGAAGCAGTCAGAGGTAAACTGTGGACACCAGGGGGCGCTGTTTGGCACTAACGGCAGATTGGGCTCCATCCGCTACAGTATTAAATTCTGGGGCGAAAAGAATGTTACTCTATCACTTTAACTCGTCATTCTGGGGACTTGTTTTGGAATTTTCCCCACATATGTTACATCCTCTTGTTCGGCAGGGTCTCGTGGGCGTGGCGATGCCCTCGGTTTGTGGCTGAGAGTCACGGTTTGCAAACAGTTAAGAGTAGTTCAGGGAGTTTAAAATCGTTGATTTTCGGCGAGAATTTTCCGTTTCCCCATGTTAATGGATGACAGGAGCCAAAAAGGCGATTAGGGGGTGGGGAGCTTGGACGGCTAATAAAAATTAAACTGGACTAGGTAAGAAAAATTCCCTCTAAATTATTGTAGTAAACAATCTCCTCTATTTTTGTATATCTCAATTTCACCGATACGACCTTCGCCCTATGATGGTTTAGATTTTCCGTTTCTGCCTTTTTTTGCCTTTTTTGGGTGAACACCTTACTTTGAAAGGCAAATAGCCGGCTTCCTGTTGGAGTTAGGTCAAAAGTTAGAGCGCGTGAGTCGTAGGGCTCGAGTAGACGAACAAATTTCGTATTCGCGACATTTCTCTACGACATTCCTACGGACCGTGGCGGGCGATTGAAAGTGTCTAGGTGGCGCTAGAGAGCCACTTTTGGATTTTCTGGAAATTTGTTGACATGAGATTGTGGAGTGCCACACTTTTGACGAGTCTTCCAAATTTGGTGAGTTTTTGAGCGTGTTTAGGGGGTCAAATTGAGGGATTTATCCGTGAAATAAATAATAATTAAAGCTGCAAGCAGCATTGGTCGGGACCTCGAGACTGCCCGTCGGGGGGGTGGCTATGAACGGTTCAAAATATTTGCTTAAATATAAAAAAAAAAATAATAATAATTTTGTATGACTTTTATTTTGAAAAAACTGCGTCAAAACCAGCTAATTAGCTAGTGATTTGTGATCGCAGCAACCCCATTAGGCTACCTACCAAATTTCGGCTCAATCAGACAATGTTTGCGACCATGCTAGCAGGAATGCTAAGCCGCAAGCTAGCCGAGCTGCCTGAAAATGTCTGTTAGGTACTCCCCAGATGGCCCCGATCCTTAATCTGGTCTTACTTCAATTCTAGTGTAAAAGACACAGCACTTATGGCACAATAAAGGTTTTTCAAAAACATGCACCAACATGAATTTGAGGGCCTTAGGGCCTTGTCTCTCTGTCTGTGAGTGAGTGAGTGAGTGAGTGAGTGAGTGAGTGAGTGAGTGAGTGAGTGAGTGAGTGAGTGAGTGTCTGTCTTTCTGTCTGTCTGTCTGTGAGCGAGTGTATCTGTCTGTCTGTGTGTGAGTGAGTGGATCGGTCTGTCTGTCTGTCTGTCTGTCTGTCTGTCTGTGAGTGACTGAGTGGATCTGTCTGTCTGTCTGTCTGTCTGTGAGTGAGTGGATCTGTCCTTCTGTCTGTCTGTCTGTGAGTGACTGAGTGGATCTGTCTGTCTGTCTGTCTGTCGGTCTGTCTGTCTGTGAGTGAGTGGATCTGTCTGTCTATCTGTCTGTGAGTGAGTGAGTGTGACAGTGAGTGTCTGTCTGTCTGTCTGTCTGTCTGTGTGTGAGTGAGTGTGAGAGTGAGTCTCTGTCTGTCTGCCTGTCTGCCTGTTTGTGTGTCTGTCTGTCTGTGTGTGAGTGAGTGTGAGAGTGAGTGTCTGTCTGTCTGTCTGTCTGTCTGTCTGTGAGTGAGTGTGAGAGTGAGTGTCTGTCTTTGTCTCTGTCTGTCTGCCTGTCTGCCTGTTTGTGTGTCTGTCTGTCTGTGTGTGAGTGAGTGTGAGAGTGAGTGTCTGTCTGTCTGTCTGTCTGTCTGTCTGTCTGTCTGTCTGTGAGTCAGTGTGAGTGTCTGTCTTTCTGTCTGTGAGTGAGAGTGAAAGTCTGTCTTTCTGTCTGTCTGTCTGTCTGTGAGTGAGTGTCTGTCTGTCTGTCTGTCTGTCTGTCTGTGAGTGAGTGAGTGTCTGTCTGTCTGTCTGTCTGTAGGTGTGAGTGTGTGTGTACACTGTTGGTGTGTATGTAAGGACCCTATGTCTCTGAGTCTCTGTCTGTCTGTTTGTAAAAGTAGACATGAGACATGGATTAAATTGACACATCATACATCAGTCATCAAAAAAGTCCCAAAAACATAATACAAAGCAATTCAGCATTAACCATCATATTTTCTTGTGTGGAAATTAGGAGAGTAATGATTCTTACAGGCGGATTACGTCTCCCACGATACAAATCAATGCATCAGAGGCGGCGGGTGACCTGACCAAGATGGCGCCTGAATCACGTCTGGGAGCAGGAACCGGACGTGACGTCACACCGGCAGTGACGTTCCAAGCTTGTTTACATCGGTTGTTTCATGCGGCGTGCGTCTCCTGCACTCGTCTCAGTTTGAGTCGAACGTTTAACAGTTCAGAGTTTTGTTCCTGAAAGACGCGGACATCGGATCCAGGTGGGAGAAACTCTAGTCTGCGGCCGAGGGACTGAAACACTCCGGTGTCGCTGCTACATGCCGTGGAGGAGCAGGAGAGTGACGGAGCCAGGAGGTTCAGAACACTGTGGAGCGTCACGTCATAGCGGTAAGAAAGTGATGAACTGCATCAAGAAACGTGTGCTGTAATTATTAACAAGCCACCGCGAGCCGTCGTAAAGTCAGAAATACTGATTATGACCGCGGATTGTTTATCCAGGTGAGAGGAGAATGAATGCACGTTTCACCTGTTTCACCTGTAGCTAGAATATGATCATGAACATTTAAATTCATGCTTTGTACATGAAACATGAATGATGAAGCTGTGGCTCTGAACCAGAACAACTTCATTGTACTACAAAGAAGCAGACGTGTAAATACACAATACATCCAGCAGCTGAAACTTGGTGAGATTATATGCTATTATATACGGCACTGAACAGTTCAACACTACTACCTCAGACTATCTACCTCATACTGTGTGCAATACATCAAACTCCATATTACTGTGCAATAACAGGTACCTTGTGCTCAACCGCACATACTTATTAGCCAAGGTACCTCAGGCAGCTACATTGGTATTTTACATAACTTATTATCGGTCGTTTCTTTTAACTGTTTACATTACTGCACTATGTCCTTGGGTGTGTGTGAGCGGGACTGTGTGAGAGCTGAATGTGTGTGTGAATGTTTAGGTTATTCTGTATATATGGTGCGTCTGCTGAGATGAATGAATGCTGAATGTGAGAATGGCTGCTGTGTTTATTGTATGTCTACTGTGTGTTTTTAGCTACACCGTAATTTCGTTGTGCAATTTATTGTACAATGACAATAAAAGCTTCTAATCTAATCTAATTCTAATCTATTAATTCATGTGTGATGTATTGATTGATGGATTCAACTTGTTGTCATTACAAATGTAACGAAATGCAGTTTAGCATCCAACCAGAATTGCCAGTAAGAGATATTACCTACACATACACACTGACATATATAAATAATCCATCAATAGGGAACAGTGTGTAGTTGCTGTTGCTAGAAATGATGTAGACATTATATGACATGAAGGTGTTTAACAGGTTTCAGGGTGAGACTTCAGTAAAGTGCTGCTCTGTGGAAGAAGCTGTCTGCTAGCCTGCTGGTTCTGTCAGGTGAGATGGTGAACCTCATGGCCCCCCATGGAGCGAGTCAAAAAGAACATTGTTGAAAGCCTCGGGGACCAGGATTTGTTTGATGATGTGAAAAGATGCTCTAAATGAACTTGTCCTCTCCTCTCTGCTTCAGCAGCTGGGTGCTGGACGTGTCCTCCTCTGGAGACGGCGCTTTGACAAAAGTTGCACTCGGCCGTTGAACTTTTCTCCTCCTGTAGCGTCAAATCATTCCACACGGCAGACATGAGTCTAGTGATGCTTCCAGTGGATGGAAGCATCACTAGTAAGAATGCTAAAGCACTGTAAACTCCTGGTGTCAAATGTATGTTGTTGCTACTAAAGCGGCCATGTCCTGTTTCTGATTGTCCTTCCAACAGTGGTGGAGCTCCAGCAGCCCAACCTACTGGTCCACTGGCACATCCAACCCACAGTGTTGTTCCTCCACCTTCCACTCAGGTAACCTGTGTTCTATGTGACCATCTGCAGCAGCTGGAACCATCAACTGAGTGCTATTCAAGATGCTGTTGACCAAGCTTTCAATGATGTCAGTCCCTGTTTGCTCTTCACTTCTCACAAGGACCATGTGTGCTTCATGTCTTTAACAAACCACATTTGAACAACGACCAAGCCATTTTAGATTGCAAACAACTTTCTGCTTTGTCCCATGACAATATTGCTTTTTGCTCCAAAGGCAGAATGTGTATCAAGAATTGTCAAAGCACTGCATTGACAGTAAACAGGTCCTGGTTCAAGTGTGTAAATCAGTGGATGGCTGTGTCACTAAATATATGAAACAGCAGGAAGTCATCAAGCTGACGCTGAATGATGAGTCTATTTTATTAGTCCCTGAAGACAAACACGGAGGATGTCACATGTATTTGTACATTATTATGAGGATGTTTGGGCTGAATGCTTCCAGATCATAGCAAACATTGATGTTAATGCTGAACACTTGACAGAGATGTCAATGTAGCAAACTGAGTGTCCAACATGAGAATAAAGTGATCTAGACTGTGTGTCTGTCTCTGACCTTTGTTCAAGCTTCAACACGTCACTCAAAATGTGTTTGTTGATGTTTGGTGCTGAGAAGAGGAGGCTGTGAGCACCTTTCACTGCTGTTCTGGCTCAACGGCACTTCACCGGTGACAAGAAACCAGCTTTATTCCAGGGGTGTCCACAGTGGGTCCTGCAGGCTTCAGGTCTCTTCCAGGAACAGCAGATGTGATTACAATGAGGGGCTGGCAATTTGGCCTGTTCACAAGCTTGGTGATGACATCACTACATTTAGGTTTGAGCTGGAGTGTCACTGAGTGTTATGATGGTGGTTTTCAGTTGAAATGGGAGTCTCTGTGGGAGCCAGGAAGCAGCGTTGGACGTGTATGACGCGAGGACACGGAACCACGAGGACAAGAGGATTTCCACCGGCTGAAGAGTGAAGAGGATGTGCTTCTCCACAAAAATGTGATTTATCAGACGTGAAACAGGGGTTTTTACAAATGTTGCCTTTTTTTAATCAATTCCACAAATATAATTAAGATTAAACAAACTCAATACTGGTTGTGGGGCAGACATTAATAGTTACTAAAATGTAAATGAATAAAATAAGTAGTGTGTATATATATAAAATAAAATGTTTACTTTGATAGACAGTGTAGGAAAGAGTGAGTCAATGAGACAGTCTCTGCATATAAAGTGACTTCTTCCCACTAAAGCAGAACAAAACAAAAGTTTTAGTGATGAGCCGCTTGTACTGAGGCAGAGTGACGTCACCAGGCTGCGCATGCTAGCTGCGCACTGGCTGTGCTCCGGCGCTAGCCGTTAGCGTTAGCTTGAGGTCTTCCGGGACTAATATAACCTTGAACTTAATGTTAAACTCCAGAGGACGCCCAGCGTTTCATTCTACATCTCCAGGGTGAGTGGCTGTGCGCTGGTGATGTTTGTAGACGCTCCGAGACCGGCTTTTTTATCGTAGCATTGCACTTGTTGTGTTAGCAACGAACGCTAACATCGCCCATCTGATGACTGACAGTTGTCCTGGCCAATCACATTTCCAAGCCCGCGCAAATTCTCCGCGTCTTATTGGTCAATGTCAGCGTTCGTCAGAACTATAAATCGAGACACCGCCCCACCATCGTCCTCTTTTCTCATATTACGTGAGCTAGAGAGCCGTGCTTTTTTTCCATAGGTAGAAGATTTTATATTTTCCACTTTTTTGGATTTGAGGACCGGAGGACGTCGTTGGATTCGTGTTTTTTCTTCATCCAGAGTTTTTCATCGAGTGTCTTTTCACCCTTTTGACCAAACTTGGAGAGCGGAGGTGAGTCCTTCTAGAACATTCTGTGTGTTGAAATTTTGAAGATGTGGAAAAAGTCCCTGTTTTCCAAGTGAACTTTATTTAAAGTGGTTCCTGATATTGGGGGAAGTTTTCTATGTGCTCTGAGTGATGTGAAAAGTTAAAATTGTGTTGTTTTATGACTTGTGTGAAGCAGTTAGCTGCTAGGCCGCAGCCTCAATCAGGTGTATTATGTGAAGCTGGCCCCCACCCCTCCTGAGAATATGTGAAAATACTCTCAAATGTTTGTACTGGAACAATTATCGTTTTGCTGCCTTGGTTTTGGCATTATGAAGTTCAGTGGGCCTCTGAGTGATGTGAAAAGTTATAATTGTGACGCCCGGGGCCTCACAATTATAGGCCCAAGACCTGAGGCCCAGCGCCCATGAACTTAACAATGCAATGACGCAGTGTTTCAGTGGGCCAGGCCTCAGGCCTTGTCGTTTTGCTGCCTTGGTTTTTAACATATTTGGTGAATAATGTGCGTAAAATAATGTGTGTAAAAGGCCCTCTTGAGGCGTTGGCGCCACGCCCTAGGCCTGAGGAGGGCCTCACTGAAACACTGCGTCATTGCATTGTGAAGTTCATATAAGTCGTCCAAACTGAACAGAAATTGGTTCTCGGCATTGGTTCTGCATTAGTACGGCTTTTTCCTGAAATCATTATCGTTTTGCCGCCTTGGTTTTTAACATATTTGGTGAAAAATGTGCGTAAAAGGCCTGAGAAATGCCGAGTCATTGTGACGTTCATATAGTCCTGTGTCGAAACTGAACGCACACAGACACAGGCGCGCACACACACAGACAGGCGCGCGCACACACAGACACAGGCGCGCGCACACACAGAGACCCACACACAGAGACCCACACACAGAGACCCACACACAGAGACCCACACACAGAGACCCACACACAGAGACCCACACACAGAGACCCACACACAGAGACCCACACACAGAGACCCACACACAGAGACCCACACACAGAGACCCGCACACTGAAGCACGCACAGAGACCCGCACACTGAAGCACACACAGACCCACACTGAAGCACACACAGAGAGACACACTGACGCACACTGAAGCACACACAGAGAGACACACTGACGCACACACAGAGAGACACACTGACGCACACACAGAGAGACACACAGAGACCCGCACACTGAAGCACACACAGAGAGAGACACAGACGCACACTGAAGCACACACAGAGACACACTGACGCACACTGAAGCACACACAGAGACACACAGAGACCCGCACACAGAGAGACACACTGACGCACACTGAAGCACACACAGAGAGACACACTGACGCACACTGAAGCACACACAGAGAGACACACAGACCCACACTGAAGCACACAGAGAGACACACAGACCCACACTGAAGCACACACTGAGAGACACACTGAAGCACACACTGAGAGACACACTGACGCACACTGAAGCACACACAGAGACACACAGAGACCCACACACAGAAGCACACACACAGACGCACACAGAAGCACACACACAGACGCACACTGAAGCACACACAGAGACCCACACACTGAAGCACACACAGAGAGACACACAGAGACCCACACACTGAAGCACACACAGACACACACTGAAGCACACACAGAGAGACACACTGACGCACACTGAAGCACACACAGAGAGACACACAGAGACCCACACACGGAAGCACACAGAGAGACACACAGAGACCCACACACGGAAGCACACACAGAGAGACACACAGAGACCCACACACAGAAGCACACACACAGACGCACACTGAAGCACACACAGAGAGACACACAGAGACCCACACACGGAAGCACACAGAGAGACACACTGAATTTGACATAACCAGGAGCCGTACAGTGAAAACAGCTTCATAGATGCTGCAGTGAGTGATGCGTTCAGGTGCTGGTTAACATGTCTTCAGCCTGCTGTGTGATCATTTCCAGAGCTGAGGGGCTCCTCCAGTGGCCACAGTGTTGATTTTGGTGCCATACAGCATGTTTTGATGGCTTCTTAGAGTGTGTGCTCATGTTGTCCTCCTCTGAACTGCTCCATGTTAAATGTTGTGCACTCTCCTATTGGACTGACATGTGACTCAGAGCAGCACCATGACGTCATTAGCAGTCACAATGGTGGGACTTTAAACCCTGGTTTAAAAACACTGTGTGGTTTCAAATGCAGGAGTTTTGACATGTGTATCAGTACTAATATATGTTGTAACGGTGTAGAGACGTTCATGCCCATAACATAAGAGCAACTTCCCACATTAACAAGCTGCAGAGCTCCTACAGTAGCAACATTTAACAAACAACAACAAATGCTGGAACGTCATCCGTGGACGACTTGTCCTCAATCATGTGTGTCTCCCTGTCTGTGTGTTGTCAGAGGTCATGACCTTGCTCTCTAAGCCAGCAGACATTCAATTAGGATGCTGCTTTGTTGTGTGGAGAAGAAAATAGTCTGCTTGTGCTCATGTGTGTGTAGCTGGAGATGTTTAGAGAGGCTCTGTGACTGTAACACACACACACACTCACACACTCCCTCACACAGACACATACAGCCACACACACACACACCCACACACTCACACACACACACACACACACACACACTGACACACACACATAGATACACACACACACACACACACACACACACATAGAGACACACACAGACACTCCCACACACACAGACACACACACACACATAGAGACACACAGACACTCCCACACACACAGACGCACACCCACACACAGACACACACACACTCCCACAGGCCCACACACACACACACACACACACTCCCACAGACCCACACACTCACACACACAGACACTCCCACACACACACCCCCCACACAGACACACGCACCCACTCCCCCCCACACACACACACACACACTCACACCCCCCCCCCCCACACACACACACACACACAGTTGTTTTCCAGCAGCTCCAGCCTCTAAGTGTGTAAATGGATGCGGTTTGTAAGTATGATGGAATCAGTCACTCGTCCGTCTCTCTGCTTTGAGGATGTTGAACTAAAGTGTTTTGTTGTTGAATTGAATTCCAGATGCCCCGTAAGAAGACCCACCGTCTGGCTCGGGCCCTGAAGGAGAGGGCGGAGAAGGCGGAGTGGAGGGCCGAGCCGGCCGTCCCGGAGTTCCTGCCTCGTACGTATAAGACGTTTTCCATGTTGAGCCCACGTACATCTTCACATATGTAAAGTGCACGTCTTGTTTACACCGCTTTGAACCTGTGTCTCGACAGGCCGTGGCACGGGGCTCCGGCATCGCGTGCGGAAGTGGCCGGTGTCGGAGCTTACCAAGAAGTCCCGACGCTTGGTCACTCCTCCCCGGGACCCGGAGAAGAAGGTAGGAGTTGGTCTTGCCTTGTGTGTCTCTTGCCTTGCCAGCTGTAAGGAGCCGTGGCTGAAAAAACCTTGTCCCCTGTTCCCCAGACCGTGTTCGTCATCGGGGACTCTCACCTGAGGGGCGTGGTGGACGGCTTCGTGGCCATTCCGGAGGGGCAGGTTAGTTTTGCTTTCCTGTCTGTTCCAGGTGCCGCGGCCAGCCAGCTGAGGACGGAGGTGCAGCACACGGTCCTCCCCTGGACCCCGGACGCCGTGTGTCTGCTGGCCCCCAGCAACAACCTGACGGCCAGCAGGACCATCGATGAGGCGGCGGTGGACTTCGCCGACCTCCTGGCTACGGTCTGCAGCCGCTGGCCCAAGGTGTGTTGATTTATTTCTTCTTGTTGTTGTGTGAATGCTTCTGAGAGGAGAAAGCTTGAATGACGTTAATAACACTTGAATGTTGTTGTGTTTTCCCCCCGAGGTTTTCGTGCTCGAATTCCCTGGGCGCTTGAACGTGGAGCCTGTGGTGCAGCGGCTGCTGGTCCAGGAGTACCACCGCGTCGCAGCGCGCATGGGTAAGTTGATGGTTGCATCTTTACTGGTCTCGCCATTCCATGATCTTGTTTTGAAATTTATTTATTTAATTATTTTTTTTGTGTGTGTCACTGTATGGGTAAGATTAAATTCCTGACGCGTGTTTGTTTTTCTCTGTTTGTCCGTCAGGGGTGCCCTTCGTGTCTGTGGCGCAGGACCTCCCACTGAGTCGGTTGGAGCTGTGGTGCCACGACGGTGTAAGTACAGCACATTTTGTTGTGGGAGGAGTTTGTTTTCTGTCACGTGTGACACGCACGTGCGGTGAAGTTTCTGACGTGTCTTCACTGGTTTTCTAGATCCACCTGAGCGACTCCGACGGGATGCCGGTCCTGGTGCAGCTGCTGTGGGACGCTAGCGTCCAGCAGCTGGCACCTCCGCCCGAGCGCCCGGTGTCTCCCCGGACACCGCCGCGTGCTCGGGTGGCTCCCAGGGTGGTGGTGACGGGAACGGTCCCCGTGCCCCGTCGCACCAACCCTTGGGAGTGGACGACGGTTGGACAAGGGCGAATGGTAATGTGTTTTTCTCAGTCGTCCTGTGATTGGAGGTTTATGACCTTTTCTTGGGACCAAAAACCAACTCAGTCTTGTCTTGTGTTTTTCAAAGGCTGGAACATCTGTGCTCCGACGGCCTGCCCTCCCGTCCAACCCGGTGTGGTTCAGCGGGGCCATGTTGGAGGCCATGGAGAAGGTCTCGCCTTCTTCTGGTTCCGACGGCCCTGCTGGGCCACCAGCTGGCCAGGTGAGACACCACACACTCGTACGCACTGTGGACGACCACACGTGAAGACCGCCGTTCACCAAACACTGTTTTTTCTCTCTCCAGAGCCCCCGCCGGGTGCGTCGGCCCAAAGCCGTTCCACGGAGGAAGCGGCAGGTTGGTATTTACACACCTGATTGACGTGCGCTTTATTGACGTGGAGGGAGTCGGACTGAGGAAATTAATAAGTGAGAGATCTT
This sequence comes from Blennius ocellaris, assembly GCF_963422515.1. NCBI lineage: Eukaryota > Metazoa > Chordata > Actinopteri > Blenniiformes > Blenniidae > Blennius > Blennius ocellaris. The sequence continues at coordinate 108,733 of NC_137651.1, read as the reverse complement.
TTGTTCTTTGTAGGCACCGGCAACACCGTCGCCTGTCCGGAAGACCGTGGCTGCTTCTCCGTCCGGCCCAGCAGTGAAGCAGGTCAGTCCACGTTTTGATACGCCGTGTGGCTCAGCTAGCACACGTTGGCACGTTAGCCCACAGTGCAGTTTGTTTGCAGAGCACCCGAATGACCTTTGCTCATTTTCTCTCGTCTCATCTTTGTGTCAGGGGGAGGCGTCGGCGCAGGAGTCCCGGGAGGAGGTGGTGCCGGAGGTGGTGGAGGACGTTCCCCCTGCGTGCCCCGCCGTGCCGACCGAGTCCACCGTCCAGGAGGGAACCCGGACTCCAGCCAAAGCTAAGTCTCCTTTTCTCCCTCCTGTTTCTCGTGGTGCACTGTCAGGCCAGTCAGTTGTTGAGGTTGGTGTGGTGAGGTTGGAGTCGCCCTCTGCTGCAGCGGCAGTAGTGACCGACCGTCAGACAGGGACTAGACTGGCAAAGGTCGTGCAGGGATCCTTTAGCCAGTCAAACGGTGGTTTTGATCGCAGCGTGCAGTGCATGGCCATAGCTGCAGCCAGCTTGGCCAGACATACAGTCCAGAGCGTGTTTTCATGGGAGAGGCGTGATCTGGATCGCACTGTCATCTTAGGCGACAGGCTGTATTCATATCTAAAGCACAAGAAGATGATTACAGACCCTACAGGATTTCTTTACGTGTCCCAATTGCCCGAGGTGGTTACGGTAGGCGAGCAGGATTTTGGTTTAACTCGTGGTGAGGAGGTGTCGGGTACGATAGGCGTGAACGAAGGACCCTCAATCGACGCCAGGGCGACCTTCAGTCTGCTAAACGGACTGAAGGAGATCTTCAGTGAGCACAACATGTGTCTCCTGACGATGTGTACTAACACTTCTGCCATCATCTGTGAGGATGGACGGTTCGCCGTGGTGGACAGTCACTCACGGAGCAACCTTGGTTTGCCACTCGAGAACGGTACCAGCGTGGTTCTGCAGTTTGCTTGTCTTGACGACCTGCACCGCTACATCCTTGGTTTGGCCGAGTGCTTTGATTTACCGGAGAAGTTGTTTGAGCTGGCTGGCATCGTCATCAGTGGGGGTGGCGGTCCAGCGCCCCCTGGTGTTTCTGTGGAGAGTCACGTCGCTGAGATGAGTTCTCCTCCACCACCAGGGGGCAGGACATGGGCTGAGGTTTGTGCTGCTCGTCCAGCGCCGCCTGGTGTTTGTGTGGAGAGTCACGTCGCTGTGATGAGTTCTCCTCCACCACCAGGGGGCAGGACACTGGCTGAGGTTTGTGCTGCCAGTCCAGCCCTGTCGGCTGTTTCTGTGCAGACATTCTCCAGCGAGCTCAGTAGCGGTTCCACTGCAGAATCGGTTGTTGAGGGCACGAAGAGAAAGGTTTCTTTTGGCACTCGCAGGTCAAAGAAATCTAGGCGTTACGACGTTAGCGAGGTCGACTCAGACGTAGAGTTTATTAGCTCGGTGAGGAATGAGGAGCTGGTCTTCCGTCCTCTAGATGTGGAGGTGTGTAGGGCTTTGTGTTCGCGTTTGATGTTAGATTATGTGAAGGTCGGTGGTCCCCTGTCCACACGGGTTGGTTTGCTAGGTGCTCCGTGTAGGAAAGAGAAGGTAGTGGCTGATGGGAACTGCTTCTTCCGAGCCATCGCTCAGGCTGTGAGTGGTTCCCAGAAGCAGCATCGCAGCATTAGGCTCACTGTGTGTAAGGCGTTAGAGAAGGAGGCCAGGAGGTACCACAGTCTTTTGAGGAGCCAGTATTCTTCAGTCTCTGAATACGTCCAGCAGTCCAGGATGAGATCCGTGGGCACTTGGGCCACAGAGATGGAGATTCAGGGAGCAGCTGATTGTTTGGGAGTTGATATTTTTACTTTTATGGATGGTCGCTGGATAAAGTACAGCTGCGCTAGTCAGGGTTTGTCAGGACAGGCCATCTACTTGGAGAATAGTCAGGGCAGACATTTTGAAAATGTTGTGTGTGTTTCTGAGCCTGGTCTGCGCTGCTGTTACGGTTACTGTAAAGTTAGAGAAGTGACAGGGTACAACTTGAGGTGTAGCGTGAGAGAGGAGCTGAGTTTAGATGTGGGGGGATCTGAGGATGAGAGTGTAGGATCAGATGAGGGTGTAGAGATACATGATGAGGCTTTAGCATCTCAGAGTGAAAGGAATTATAGTGAAAATACATCACTCACAGTTAGGGTCAAAGAGAGGCATTTAAGTAGATATCAACAAAATGTGCAGTTTAGAAAGAAGATTAAAGAGCAGAGTTTAAATATGTATCAACAAAACATGCAATACAGACAGAACATTAAAGAGCGGAGTTTAACTAGATATAGAGAAAACATGCAGTACAGACAGAACGTTAAAGACCGAAGTTTACGGAGATATAAAGAAAACATGCAGTGTAGGGAGAACGTATTAAAATGGAGAGAAATTCTTAAAAACAAGTATCATGGAAATTTAGAGTACAAACAGAGACTTAAAGACAAGAGCATGAAAAAATATCAGGTCAGTGCAGAGCATAGACAGAGAATGAAAGAAATGAGCATGAAAAAATATCAGGTCAGTGCAGAGCATAGACAGAGAATGAAAGAAATGAGCATGAAAAAATATCAGGTCAGTGCAGAGCATAGACAGAGAGTGAAAGACATAAGTATAAAAAAATATCAGGTCAGTGCAGAGCATAGACAGAGAGTGAAAGACATGAATAGAAAAAAATATCAGGTCAGTGCAGAGCATAGACGGAGGGTTAAAGAAATTGGCATTAAAAAATATCATGGTAGTGCAGATCATAGGCAGAGAGTGAAAGACTTGAGCAGAAAAAAATACCACAGCAGTGCAGACCAGAGGCAGAAGGTGAAGAGTCATGTGCGGTTGACCAGGAAGCAGAAGCAGGAGAGGTCACAGGACTTTAGTTTCGTCATGGCTCAGTTTTTAGAGAAGGTTCGAGATGGACCAGAGTTTGTTTGTTGTGTTTGTCAGAGATTATTGTTTAAGTACCAGGTGCTGAGTTGTGACAGGCAGGCTTATCGTAGTGAGGCGTCGGCTCGTGTAGCAGGACGGTGCATCAGTGACGACTATTTACACACCTGTAATGAGGAGTGTGCTGTGCCGTGCCGGCTGGTGCCCTCTAGAGGCCAGCTGTGGATCTGCTACACTTGCCATGGTAAGGTTGGTAAAGGTGAGATGCCAGCTGAATGCTGGATCAATAACCTGAAGTTAGATCCCATTCCTCCAGAACTGGGATGTTTAAACAGCATAGAGCAGCACCTGGTAGCTTTACATATCCCCTTCATGAAGGTTTTGGCTTTGCCTAAGGGGGGTCAGAACGGGGTGCATGGGCCGGTCACCTGTGTACCAGCCAACATTGTTCAGACCAGTAATGTGTTACCCAGGTCCAGTATGGAAGGGTCTTTGCTGCAGGTTAAGTTAAAGCGTAAGTTAACTTACAAAGGTCATTATGAGTACCAGTTTGTAGACGCATTACGTGTGAGACAGGCGCTAGCTTATCTAAAGAGGACCAACAGCTACTATAGAGACATAGAGTTCAATGAAGACTGGGTCAATGAGTTTTGTAGGCAGCAGGAAGAGGAAGAGACCAGGTTAGCTGGTGAGGAAGAGGAGGGTGAAGTTGAGGAAGAGGTGACCCACCAGGAGGATGATGAGGTGAAGGACGAGGAAGAAGCTGTAGAGGTAGAACCAGCAGACGTGGTCCAAGATGAAATGTTACATGACAGACAGCAGCACTGCATGTTCCAGGACACTTGTCTCATGCCTGTTGACATTGGTCAGGAAGCTTTAGACCAGTATTTTGAGGACATAGTCAACATTGCGCCTGCAGAGGGCAATAGTCCAGTTAAGTTGCTCTCTGACAAGACAAACGAGGCTAAATGTTTCCCCGTCTTGTTCCCGTCAGGTACTAAGACCTTCCATGATATGCGGTTGAATCATTTGACGTTGTCTAGATATTTAAATAACAGGATCATGAATGCCGACGGTCGTTTTGCGAGTAATGTTGAATACATATTTTTTGCTCAGTACATGTCCGAGTTAGAGCAGGTGGTTTCTAGCATTTCCGTGGCGTTGCGTAAGGGCAAAGGAGGTCAGGCGTCTAGGAGGATTAATCAGAGCATGCTGATGGACGAGGAGGCTCTGAAGAGGCTTCTAGAGTTTGACGACGGTTACAGGTTTTTGCGACCTATTCGAGGTACTCCGGCGTTTTGGCAGGGCGCTCAGAGAGACATCATGGCTGCTCTCCGTCAGTTAGGGATTCCTACTTGGTTTGTTTCTTTTTCGTCTGCGGACATGCGCTGGACTAACCTCCTGACCAGCATCCTTAGACAGGAGGGCAGGTCGCAGACGGCGGAGGATTTAGAGTGGGCGGAGAGGTGCGAGTTGTTGCGTCGTAATCCAGTTACAGCAGCCAGGATGTTTGATTACAGGTGGCATTGTTTTCTGAAAGAGGTTCTTATGGCTCCTTGTCAACCAATTGGCAAAATCGTTGACTACTTCTATCGCGTTGAGTTCCAGCAGCGCGGCTCTCCTCATGTTCACTGTTTGTTTTGGATCGAGGGCGCGCCCCAAATTAGTAAGAACACAGATGAGGAGGTGGTGCAGTTCATCGACAGATACGTGTCGTGTGAGCTGCCCACAGACGATGACCAGTTATTGGACATTGTGTCATCGGTGCAAACGCATTCTAAACGACACTCTAAGACGTGTAGGAAGAACAAAACCACGTGTCGTTTCAATTTCCCCAAACCCGTGACTGCTAGAACGTTCATTTGCAGGAAAAAGGAATGCAAATGTGACAAAAACCAGTCAAAGGAGGCCGAGAAGGATCCTGATTCAGAAGACAAGCCAGTGTGTAAATGTTTTGAGGACCAGAGCGGCATGCCAAAAGAAGTAGCTCAGAGGGTTCTGGAAGGGATCAAGTGTGCAGTTAGAGCGGCAGCAGAAGGTGAGGTGCACTTTGCTAGCACTGAGGAGTTTTTTCAGAGTCTGGACATCAACCAGGACGTCATGGAGATGGCCTACAGGAGGGTAGAGAAGAAGACCACCGTGGTGTATAGGAGAGGGCTTGAAGAGGTCTGGGTCAATCAGCACAGTAAGCAGTTGTTGAAGTGCTGGAACGCCAACATGGACCTTAGCTATATCACCGACGCCTACGCCGTAGTCATATATATTATCTCGTACATTACGAAAGCAGAGAGAGAGATTGGCCTTTTATTGAGCAATGCACAAAAAGAAGCAACCAAACAAGGGAATCTCTCTGCTAGAGAAGCTCTGAAGAAGCTGGGCAGTGTATATTTACACAACAGGGACGTTTGTGCGCAGGAGGCGGTGTATAGGCTAACGAACATGCATCTGAAGGAGTGTTCTAGGAAGGTAGTTTTCATCCCCACCGGCTCCAACATAGTGAAGATGAGTTTACCCCTCAGCGTGTTAAAACAGAGGGCGGCGTCACATGAGCTGAGGACGGAGGACATGTGGATGACCAGTCTAGTGGACAAGTATAAGTGCAGGCCAGGCGGGGACGTCTTCGAGGACATGTGTATAGCCACGTTTGCGTCGGAGTATCGTGTTCTCTCCAAGAACGAAAAGTCTGAGAAGAGAATCCCCTTGAGGAACGATTTGGGCTTCATCTTGAGGAGAACGCGATCTCAGTTTGCCGTCGTCCGTTACATGAGGTTCAACTTAGAGAAGCGGGAGGAGGCTCATTTCCAGAGTTTGTTGCAGCTCTTCCTTCCTTATAGAACTGACTCAGAGCTCAAACCTGAAGGCTTTGAGCTCTTTGCTCAGTTCTATAACAACGGACAGGTGACGTTCCACGATGGTTCCGTCCATTCGGTGAAGTCGGTGGTAGACCAGAACAGGGCCAGGTTCGAGGTGGACTGTGCTGAGCTAGAGGAGGCTCAGGAGATAGCTGAGCAGCTCCAGGGGGGCGAGGAGGACGCTTGGGGTGCACTCTGTCCTGAACAGGAGGTAGAACGCCGTGAATGTCTAGAAGAGGGACGGCAGCAGCAGGGAGGAGAGATCCCGGATGAGCAGCTACTGGACGTGCAGGAGAACGTTCCAGATTTAGTTGTTGGAGCTAAACAGGTCGCACAGTTAGAGAGGAACCGGTGCATCTTGTCTCGGAGCGAGGGTTTGTCTCTGGTTAGGTCTTTGAACGAGACACAGATGGCCGTGTTCTACCAGGTTAGGCAGTGGTGTTTGGAAAAGGTGATGGGGAAGAACCCCAAGCCTTTGCATGTGTTTGTGACGGGTGGTGCTGGCACGGGGAAGTCTCATTTGATCAGGGCTATTCAGTACGAGGCAGGGAGACTATTGTCCACACTTTGTCCTCAACCAGACGGGATTTCTGTTTTGTTAGCCGCGCCTACGGGCATCGCTGCTTACAATTTAAATGCAGCCACAATCCACCACACGCTGAGTATTGGCAAACACTCTGGCTTACCCTACGTTCCTTTAGGCGAAGATAAAGTAAACTCTCTGAGAGCCAAATTTAGTCACGTCCAAATTCTCATCATTGACGAGATCAGTATGGTTGATCACAATCTGTTGGCGTACGTCCACGGTCGTTTGAGGCAGTTGAAGCAGACGGGAGACTTTTCCCCGTTTGGTAACGTCAGCATCATCGCGGTCGGGGACTTCTATCAGCTGCCTCCCGTTAAAGGGAAGCCGCTGTATCGCAGTCAGGTAGGTGTGGACCTGTGGGTGAACTTCAGTGTGGTGCAGCTGCACACCGTGGTTAGGCAGAAGGATGGCGTGTTTGCAGGCCTGCTGAACAGGTTGAGAGTGCGCTCCAAGGACACCCCCATGTTAGACAGTGACGTTGAACTGTTGAAGTCGCGCGAGACCGGTGAGGAGAGCTCTGCCTTGCACATTTTCCCCACCAACGCACAAGTCAGTGAGCACAACCTGAAGCAGCTGTTTGAGGTTTGTCCTGACTTCATCACCATAGAGGCCCAGGACTACATGAACAATAGTAGGACCGGCAAGTTGGAGCTGATTGCAGGGCATCACAGTCGCGCGTCGGACACGTCATTACAGGAGAGTCTGTGTTTGGCGAGGAACGCGCGCGTCATGTTGTGCAAGAACGTGGACGTGGAGGATGGCCTGGTCAATGGAGCGTGTGGCACGGTCACTCATATTGAGTTGAGAGAGAACGCAAAGTTTCCTCTCACAGTTTTTGTCAGATTTGACGACGAGAGAATTGGCTTGGCGAGGAGGAAACAACGTGCACACGCGTCAGTAGAATGCCCACATTCTACTGCCATTGAGCCGCAGGAGGAGAAGGCCACCAAGCGTGGAGGTTTGCGCCGTCAGTTCCCTCTCAAGCTGGCCTGGGCCTGTACGGTGCATAAGGTGCAGGGGTTGACGGTGGACCGGGCCGTGGTTTGTTTAAAGAGGGTGTTTGCACCCGGGCAGGCGTACGTGGCGCTGAGTCGCGTCAGGACTTTGTCTGGACTGATCATCCAAGGTTTTAAAGAGAAGGTCATCTACTGCAAAGACGCCATCAAGGAGGCCGTGGACAGCATGCCTCCATTTTTGATTGAGCAGCCAAAGCCTTCATCAAGTACACACAGTTTCTCCCTGTACTTGATGAACGTTCAAAATTTAAGCCGCCACCTGGTGGACTTGGCGTCTTGCACGCGGCATTTACAGCCTACCTGTATTGCCGTCACAGAAACGTGGCTCACTGCACAGTCGTCATCAGACGCCGTCCAGATTGACGGCTACGTTTTCCACAGCCGCCCTCGAGCCTTGTGTTACAGTAGCAGCAACCCCAAATTGTTAGAGCTACAGCATCTAGAACATGGTGGAGTGGGCTTATACACTGTAGGCCATTTGGACTGTGACATTGTGCAGGTACCCGATTGTAATCTGGAGTGTTTGGTGTGCCTGTGTAACAACCTGAACGTAGTGATAGCCGTCATTTATCGCCCACCATGTTATCCAAAGTCTTTATTGTTTCAAAACCTGGGCAGGTTACTGGATCGGCTGGACGTCCTCAGTAACACAATTATAATGGTGGGAGATTTTAACGAAAACATCTTAAAGAGCACTTCAATCACCAAATTCATGGGAAGCAAAGGATTTGAGCAGCATGTGACACAAGAGACGACAGAGAAGGGAACTCTGATCGACCACGTTTATGTGAAAAGCAGGCGCTTTGATGTGGACTGTGCAGTGATTCCCACGTACTTCAGCGACCATGAAGGAATTCTGTGTACTTTGACTGAGAGAGATGATCAGGACCAGGACGGAGGCTTTGCTGGTGGTGAGGTGGACTTTGACATGGAGGCCTTGTTTGAGGAGGACTTGGATGGACAGTAGTCAGGAGACACATGTTGTTATTATGATCATTATTGTTGTTGTGGTTGTGTTCCTCTTGCGGCTGTTGCAGCTGGAGGACCAAACGTGGTACTGGCCAGGAGGCTGGAGGGTTTTGGCGTGGTTGTGCCGGACGTCCTGTTTTCGTCTTTTCTTTCCTCTGGGGTGTAGTTGGGATTCTCTTGTGTTTCTTAGCCCGGTGTCGGTACTGGTTCGGCGGCCCTGTACAGGGTTGGGCCGTTGCCACACCCTTTTGTTTATTTGGCCGGACAGTCACGCCCATGTGGAGCTGAAACTGTGTCTCCTGTGAAAGAAGCAGTAATGATGATCATGATAGAATCTCTCCTGAACTGTGTTCCCTCCCTCTTGGTGGTCGTACCAGC
>NC_137651.1:90000-95000 GCF_963422515.1 Blennius ocellaris | reverse complement strand
TCACGAGCCATCCAAATTCGGTGAGTTTTTGAGCGTGTTTAGGGGGTCAAATATGAGCGCAACGAAAAAGAAAAATATATAATAATAATAATAATGAAAAAAAAACATTCGAAAAACAATAAGAACTTCGCCACCAGGTAGTGGCCGCACCCCCTTCGGGGGTGCGGCCACTCTGAGGGGTCAGTGGTGACCTGAGAGTGACCGGATTAGTGTGGACACTGTTGGCGACGACGAAATCCAAAAGAGACCTGCCGTTGGCTGGGCCTAGGGCCCACCCGTTGGCGAGGTCCCTAGAGGTAGAACCAGCAGACGTGGTCCAAGATGAAATGTTACATGACAGACAGCAGCACTGCATGTTCCAGGACACTTGTCTCATGCCTGTTGACATTGGTCAGGAAGCTTTAGACCAGTATTTTGAGGACATAGTCAACATTGCGCCTGCAGAGGGCAATAGTCCAGTTAAGTTGCTCTCTGACAAGACAAACGAGGCTAAATGTTTCCCCGTCTTGTTCCCGTCAGGTACTAAGACCTTCCATGATATGCGGTTGAATCATTTGACGTTGTCTAGATATTTAAATAACAGGATCATGAATGCCGACGGTCGTTTTGCGAGTAATGTTGAATACATATTTTTTGCTCAGTACATGTCCGAGTTAGAGCAGGTGGTTTCTAGCATTTCCGTGGCGTTGCGTAAGGGCAAAGGAGGTCAGGCGTCTAGGAGGATTAATCAGAGCATGCTGATGGACGAGGAGGCTCTGAAGAGGCTTCTAGAGTTTGACGACGGTTACAGGTTTTTGCGACCTATTCGAGGTACTCCGGCGTTTTGGCAGGGCGCTCAGAGAGACATCATGGCTGCTCTCCGTCAGTTAGGGATTCCTACTTGGTTTGTTTCTTTTTCGTCTGCGGACATGCGCTGGACTAACCTCCTGACCAGCATCCTTAGACAGGAGGGCAGGTCGCAGACGGCGGAGGATTTAGAGTGGGCGGAGAGGTGCGAGTTGTTGCGTCGTAATCCAGTTACAGCAGCCAGGATGTTTGATTACAGGTGGCATTGTTTTCTGAAAGAGGTTCTTATGGCTCCTTGTCAACCAATTGGCAAAATCGTTGACTACTTCTATCGCGTTGAGTTCCAGCAGCGCGGCTCTCCTCATGTTCACTGTTTGTTTTGGATCGAGGGCGCGCCCCAAATTAGTAAGAACACAGATGAGGAGGTGGTGCAGTTCATCGACAGATACGTGTCGTGTGAGCTGCCCACAGACGATGACCAGTTATTGGACATTGTGTCATCGGTGCAAACGCATTCTAAACGACACTCTAAGACGTGTAGGAAGAACAAAACCACGTGTCGTTTCAATTTCCCCAAACCCGTGACTGCTAGAACGTTCATTTGCAGGAAAAAGGAATGCAAATGTGACAAAAACCAGTCAAAGGAGGCCGAGAAGGATCCTGATTCAGAAGACAAGCCAGTGTGTAAATGTTTTGAGGACCAGAGCGGCATGCCAAAAGAAGTAGCTCAGAGGGTTCTGGAAGGGATCAAGTGTGCAGTTAGAGCGGCAGCAGAAGGTGAGGTGCACTTTGCTAGCACTGAGGAGTTTTTTCAGAGTCTGGACATCAACCAGGACGTCATGGAGATGGCCTACAGGAGGGTAGAGAAGAAGACCACCGTGGTGTATAGGAGAGGGCTTGAAGAGGTCTGGGTCAATCAGCACAGTAAGCAGTTGTTGAAGTGCTGGAACGCCAACATGGACCTTAGCTATATCACCGACGCCTACGCCGTAGTCATATATATTATCTCGTACATTACGAAAGCAGAGAGAGAGATTGGCCTTTTATTGAGCAATGCACAAAAAGAAGCAACCAAACAAGGGAATCTCTCTGCTAGAGAAGCTCTGAAGAAGCTGGGCAGTGTATATTTACACAACAGGGACGTTTGTGCGCAGGAGGCGGTGTATAGGCTAACGAACATGCATCTGAAGGAGTGTTCTAGGAAGGTAGTTTTCATCCCCACCGGCTCCAACATAGTGAAGATGAGTTTACCCCTCAGCGTGTTAAAACAGAGGGCGGCGTCACATGAGCTGAGGACGGAGGACATGTGGATGACCAGTCTAGTGGACAAGTATAAGTGCAGGCCAGGCGGGGACGTCTTCGAGGACATGTGTATAGCCACGTTTGCGTCGGAGTATCGTGTTCTCTCCAAGAACGAAAAGTCTGAGAAGAGAATCCCCTTGAGGAACGATTTGGGCTTCATCTTGAGGAGAACGCGATCTCAGTTTGCCGTCGTCCGTTACATGAGGTTCAACTTAGAGAAGCGGGAGGAGGCTCATTTCCAGAGTTTGTTGCAGCTCTTCCTTCCTTATAGAACTGACTCAGAGCTCAAACCTGAAGGCTTTGAGCTCTTTGCTCAGTTCTATAACAACGGACAGGTGACGTTCCACGATGGTTCCGTCCATTCGGTGAAGTCGGTGGTAGACCAGAACAGGGCCAGGTTCGAGGTGGACTGTGCTGAGCTAGAGGAGGCTCAGGAGATAGCTGAGCAGCTCCAGGGGGGCGAGGAGGACGCTTGGGGTGCACTCTGTCCTGAACAGGAGGTAGAACGCCGTGAATGTCTAGAAGAGGGACGGCAGCAGCAGGGAGGAGAGATCCCGGATGAGCAGCTACTGGACGTGCAGGAGAACGTTCCAGATTTAGTTGTTGGAGCTAAACAGGTCGCACAGTTAGAGAGGAACCGGTGCATCTTGTCTCGGAGCGAGGGTTTGTCTCTGGTTAGGTCTTTGAACGAGACACAGATGGCCGTGTTCTACCAGGTTAGGCAGTGGTGTTTGGAAAAGGTGATGGGGAAGAACCCCAAGCCTTTGCATGTGTTTGTGACGGGTGGTGCTGGCACGGGGAAGTCTCATTTGATCAGGGCTATTCAGTACGAGGCAGGGAGACTATTGTCCACACTTTGTCCTCAACCAGACGGGATTTCTGTTTTGTTAGCCGCGCCTACGGGCATCGCTGCTTACAATTTAAATGCAGCCACAATCCACCACACGCTGAGTATTGGCAAACACTCTGGCTTACCCTACGTTCCTTTAGGTGAAGATAAAGTAAACTCTCTGAGAGCCAAATTTAGTCACGTCCAAATTCTCATCATTGACGAGATCAGTATGGTTGATCACAATCTGTTGGCGTACGTCCACGGTCGTTTGAGGCAGTTGAAGCAGACGGGAGACTTTTCCCCGTTTGGTAACGTCAGCATCATCGCGGTCGGGGACTTCTATCAGCTGCCTCCCGTTAAAGGGAAGCCGCTGTATCGCAGTCAGGTAGGTGTGGACCTGTGGGTGAACTTCAGTGTGGTGCAGCTGCACACCGTGGTTAGGCAGAAGGATGGCGTGTTTGCAGGCCTGCTGAACAGGTTGAGAGTGCGCTCCAAGGACACCCCCATGTTAGACAGTGACGTTGAACTGTTGAAGTCGCGCGAGACCGGTGAGGAGAGCTCTGCCTTGCACATTTTCCCCACCAACGCACAAGTCAGTGAGCACAACCTGAAGCAGCTGTTTGAGGTTTGTCCTGACTTCATCACCATAGAGGCCCAGGACTACATGAACAATAGTAGGACCGGCAAGTTGGAGCTGATTGCAGGGCATCACAGTCGCGCGTCGGACACGTCATTACAGGAGAGTCTGTGTTTGGCGAGGAACGCGCGCGTCATGTTGTGCAAGAACGTGGACGTGGAGGATGGCCTGGTCAATGGAGCGTGTGGCACGGTCACTCATATTGAGTTGAGAGAGAACGCAAAGTTTCCTCTCACAGTTTTTGTCAGATTTGACGACGAGAGAATTGGCTTGGCGAGGAGGAAACAACGTGCACACGCGTCAGTAGAATGCCCACATTCTACTGCCATTGAGCCGCAGGAGGAGAAGGCCACCAAGCGTGGAGGTTTGCGCCGTCAGTTCCCTCTCAAGCTGGCCTGGGCCTGTACGGTGCATAAGGTGCAGGGGTTGACGGTGGACCGGGCCGTGGTTTGTTTAAAGAGGGTGTTTGCACCCGGGCAGGCGTACGTGGCGCTGAGTCGCGTCAGGACTTTGTCTGGACTGATCATCCAAGGTTTTAAAGAGAAGGTCATCTACTGCAAAGACGCCATCAAGGAGGCCGTGGACAGCATGCCTCCATTTTTGATTGAGCAGCCAAAGCCTTCATCAAGTACACACAGTTTCTCCCTGTACTTGATGAACGTTCAAAATTTAAGCCGCCACCTGGTGGACTTGGCGTCTTGCACGCGGCATTTACAGCCTACCTGTATTGCCGTCACAGAAACGTGGCTCACTGCACAGTCGTCATCAGACGCCGTCCAGATTGACGGCTACGTTTTCCACAGCCGCCCTCGAGCCTTGTGTTACAGTAGCAGCAACCCCAAATTGTTAGAGCTACAGCATCTAGAACATGGTGGAGTGGGCTTATACACTGTAGGCCATTTGGACTGTGACATTGTGCAGGTACCCGATTGTAATCTGGAGTGTTTGGTGTGCCTGTGTAACAACCTGAACGTAGTGATAGCCGTCATTTATCGCCCACCATGTTATCCAAAGTCTTTATTGTTTCAAAACCTGGGCAGGTTACTGGATCGGCTGGACGTCCTCAGTAACACAATTATAATGGTGGGAGATTTTAACGAAAACATCTTAAAGAGCACTTCAATCACCAAATTCATGGGAAGCAAAGGATTTGAGCAGCATGTGACACAAGAGACGACAGAGAAGGGAACTCTGATCGACCACGTTTATGTGAAAAGCAGGCGCTTTGATGTGGACTGTGCAGTGATTCCCACGTACTTCAGCGACCATGAAGGAATTCTGTGTACTTTGACTGAGAGAGATGATCAGGACCAGGACGGAGGCTTTGCTGGTGGTGAGGTGGACTTTGACATGGAGGCCTTGTTTGAGGAGGACTTGGATGGACAGTAGTCAGGAGACACATGTTGTTATTATGATCATTATTGTTGTTGTGGTTGTGTTCCT
>NC_137651.1:0-85000 GCF_963422515.1 Blennius ocellaris | reverse complement strand
ATCTCCTCTATTTTTATATATCTCAATTTAACCGATACGACCTTCGCCCTAATAGGAGTTAGATTTTCCGTTTCGGCCTTTTTTTCCCTTTTTTGGCCGAACACCTTACATTGAAAGGCAAATAGCAGCCTTCCTGTTGGAGTTAGGTCAAAAGTTAGAGCGTGTGAGTCGTAGGGCTCGAGTAGACGAACAAATTTCGTATTCGCGACATTTCTCTACGACATTCCTACGGACCGTGGCGGGCGATTAAAAGGGTCTAGGTGGCGCTAGAGAGCCATTTTTGGATTTTCATGGAATGTTTTGACATGGTCACCGGCTCTATGCGATTTTTCACGAGCCATCCAAATTCGGTGAGTTTTTGAGCGTGTTTAGGGGGTCAAATATGAGCGCAACGAAAAAGAAAAATATATAATAATAATAATAATGAAAAAAAAACATTCGAAAAACAATATATAATTTCGCCACCAGGTAGTGGCCGCGCCCCCTTCGGGGGCGCGGCCACTCTGAGAGGGTCAGGGGAGGTCCTGGATGAGTGCGGGCCCTCCTTCGGAGGGCCCGCACTTTTGGCGACGACGAAATCCAAAAGAGACCTGCCGTTGGCTGGGCCTAGGGCCCAGCCGTTGGCGAGGTCCCTAATTAAAGCTGCAAGCAGCGTTGGTCGGGACCTCGAGACTGCCCGTCGGGGGGGTGGCTATGAACGGTTAATAAAAAAGACATTTTTTTAAGTAAAAAAAAAAAAAAAAAAAAAAAAAGACTTTTATTTTGAAAAAACGGCGTCAAAACCAGCTAATTAGCTAGTGATTTGTGATCGCAGCAACCCCATTAGGCTACCTACCAAATTTCGGCTCAATCAGACAATGTTTGCTCGCATGCTAACAGGCATGCTAAGCCGCAAGCTAGCCGAGCTGCCTGAAAATGTCTCTTGGGTACTCCCCAGATGGCCCCGATCCTGAATGTGGTCTTACTTCAATTCTAGTGTAAAAGACACAGCACTTATGGCACAATAACGGTTTTTCAAAAACTTCCACCGACATGAATTATATGGCCTCAGGCCAGGCCTCCTACGGAGGTCAGTGTGTGACATGAGAGTGACCTGGTGGAGTGCCGGGCCTAGGAGGCCGGAGTGGATCTGTCTGTCTGTCTGTGAGTGAGTGGATCTGTCCTTCTGTCTGTCTGTCTGTGAGTGACTGAGTGGATCTGTCTGTCTGTCTGTCTGTCGGTCTGTCTGTCTGTGAGTGAGTGGATCTGTCTGTCTATCTGTCTGTGAGTGAGTGAGTGTGACAGTGAGTGTCTGTCTGTCTGTCTGTCTGTCTGTGTGTGAGTGAGTGTGAGAGTGAGTCTCTGTCTGTCTGCCTGTCTGCCTGTTTGTGTGTCTGTCTGTCTGTGTGTGAGTGAGTGTGAGAGTGAGTGTCTGTCTGTCTGTCTGTCTGTCTGTCTGTCTGTCTGTGAGTCAGTGTGAGTGTCTGTCTTTCTGTCTGTGAGTGAGAGTGAAAGTCTGTCTTTCTGTCTGTCTGTCTGTCTGTGAGTGAGTGTCTGTCTGTCTGTCTGTGAGTGAGTGAGTGTCTGTCTGTCTGTCTGTCTGTAGGTGTGAGTGTGTGTGCACACTGTTGGTGTGTATGTAAGGGCCCTATGTCTCTGAGTCTCTGTCTGTCTGTTTGTAAAAGTAGACATGAGACATGGATTAAATTGACACATCATACATCAGTCATCAAAAAAGTCCCAAAAACATAATACAAAGCAATTCAGCATTAACCATCATATTTTCTTGTGTGGAAATTAGGAGAGTAATGATTCTTACAGACGGATTACGTCTCCCACGATACAAATCAATGCATCAGAGGCGGCAGTTGACCTGACCAAGATGGCGCCTGAATCACGTCTGGGAGCAGGAACCGGATGTGACGTCACACCGGCAGTGACGTTCCAAGCTTGTTTACATCGGTTGTTCAATGCGGCGCGCGTCTCCTCCTGCACTCGTCCCAGTTTGAGTCGAACGTTTAACAGTTCAGAGTTTTGTTCCTGAAAGACGCGGACATCGGATCCAGGTGGGAGAAACTCTAGTCTGCGGCCGAGGGACTGAAACACTCCGGTGTCGCTGCTACATGCCGTGGAGGAGCAGGAGAGTGACGGAGCCAGGAGGTTCAGAACACTGTGGAGCGTCACGTCATAGCGGTAAGAAAGTGATGAACTGCATCAAGAAACGTGTGCTGTAATTATTAACAAGCCACCGCGAGCCGTCGTAAAGTCAGAAATACTGATTATGACCGCGGATTGTTTATCCAGGTGAGAGGAGAATGAATGCACGTTTCACCTGTTTCACCTGTAGCTAGAATATGATCATGAACATTTAAATTCATGCTTTGTACATGAAACATGAATGATGAAGCTGTGGCTCTCAACCAGAACAACTTCATTGTACTACAAAGAAGCAGACGTGTAAATACACAATACATCCAGCAGCTGAAACTTGGTGAGATTATATGCTATTATATACGGCACTGAACAGTTCAACACTACTACCTCAGACTATCTACCTCATACTGTGTGCAATACATCAAACTCCATATTACTGTGCAATAACAGGTACCTTGTGCTCAACCGCACATACTTATTAGCCAAGGTACCTCAGGCAGCTACATTGGTATTTTACATAACTTATTATCGGTCGTTTCTTTTAACTTTTTACATTACTGCACTATGTCCTTGGGTGTGTGTGAGCAGGACTGTGTGAGAGCTGAATGTGTGTGTGAATGTTTAGGTTATTCTGTATATATGGTGCGTCTGCTGAGATGAATGAATGCTGAATGTGAGAATGGCTGCTGTGTTTATTGTGTGTCTACTGTGTGTTTTTAGCTACACCGTAATTTCGTTGTGCAATTTATTGTACAATGACAATAAAAGCTTCTAATCTAATCTAATTCTAATCTATTAATTCATGTGTGATGTATTGATTGATGGATTCAACTTGTCATTACAAATGTAACGAAATGCAGTTTAGCATCCAACCAGAATTGCCAGTAAGAGATATTACCTACACATACACACTGACATATATAAATAATCCATCAATAGGGAACAGTGTGTAGTTGCTGTTGCTAGAAATGATGTAGACATTATATGACATGAAGGTGTTTAACAGGTTTCAGGGTGAGACTTCAGTAAAGTGCTGCTCTGTGGAAGAAGCTGTCTGCTAGCCTGCTGGTTCTGTCAGGTGAGATGGTGAACCTCATGGCCCCCCATGGAGCGAGTCAAAAAGAACATTGTTGAAAGCCTCGGGGACCAGGATTTGTTTGATGATGTGAAAAGATGCTCTAAATGAACTTGTCCTCTCCTCTCTGCTTCAGCAGCTGGGTGCTGGACGTGTCCTCCTCTGGAGACGGCGCTTTGACAAAAGTTGCACTCGGCCGTTGAACTTTTCTCCTCCTGTAGCGTCAAATCATTCCACACGGCAGACATGAGTCTAGTGATGCTTCCAGTGGATGGAAGCATCACTAGTAAGAATGCTAAAGCACTGTAAACTCCTGGTGTCAAATGTATGTTGTTGCTACTAAAGCGGCCATGTCCTGTTTCTGATTGTCCTTCCAACAGTGGTGGAGCTCCAGCAGCCCAACCTACTGGTCCACTGGCACATCCAACCCACAGTGTTGTTCCTCCACCTTCCACTCAGGTAACCTGTGTTCTATGTGACCATCTGCAGCAGCTGGAACCATCAACTGAGTGCTATTCAAGATGGTGTTGACCAAGCTTTCAATGATGTCAGTCCCTGTTTGCTCTTCACTTCTCACAAGGACCATGTGTGCTTCATGTCTTTAACAAACCACATTTGAACAACGACCAAGACATTTTAGATTGCAAACAACTTTCTGCTTTGTCCCATGACAATATTGCTTTTTGCTCCAAAGGCTGAATGTGTATCAAGAATTGTCAAAGCACTGCATTGACAGTAAACAGGTCCTGGTTCAAGTGTGTAAATCAGTGGATGGCTGTGTCACTAAATATATGAAACAGCAGGAAGTCATCAAGCTGACGCTGAATGATGAGTCTATTTTATTAGTCCCTGAAGACAAACACGGAGGATGTCACATGTATTTGTACATTATTATGATGGTGTTTGGGCTGAATGCTTCCAGATCATAGCAAACATTGATGTTAATGCTGAACACTTGACAGAGATGTCAATGTAGCAAACTGAGTGTCCAACATGAGAATAAAGTGATCTAGACTGTGTGTCTGTCTCTGACCTTTGTTCAAGCTTCAACACGTCACTCAAAATGTGTTTGTTGATGTTTGGTGCTGAGAAGAGGAGGCTGTGAGCACCTTTCACTGCTGTTCTGGCTCAACGGCACTTCACCGGTGACAAGAAACCAGCTTTATTCCAGGGGTGTCCACAGTGGGTCCTGCAGGCTTCAGGTCTCTTCCAGGAACAGCAGATGTGATTACAATGAGGGGCTGGCAATTTGGCCTGTTCACAAGCTTGGTGATGACATCACTACATTTAGGTTTGAGCTGGAGTGTCACTGAGTGTTATGATGGTGGTTTTCAGTTGAAATGGGAGTCTCTGTGGGAGCCAGGAAGCAGCGTTGGACGTGTATGACGCGAGGACACGGAACCACGAGGACAAGAGGATTTCCACCCGGCTGAAGAGTGAAGAGGATGTGCTTCTCCACAAAAATCTGATTTATCAGACGTGAAACAGTGGTTTTTACAAATGTTGCCTTTTTTTAATCAATTCCACAAATATAATTAAGATTAAACAAACTCAATATTGGTTGTGGGGCAGACATTAATAGTTACTAAAATGTAAATGAATAAAATAAGTAGTGTGTATATATATAAAATAAAATGTTGACTTTGATAGACAGTGTAGGAAAGAGTGAGTCAATGAGACAGTCTCTGCATATAAAGTGACTTCTTCCCACTAAAGCAGAACAAAACAAAAGTTTTAGTGATGAGCCGCTTGTACTGAGGCAG
Organism: Blennius ocellaris; assembly: GCF_963422515.1. Taxonomy (NCBI): domain Eukaryota; kingdom Metazoa; phylum Chordata; class Actinopteri; order Blenniiformes; family Blenniidae; genus Blennius; species Blennius ocellaris. The sequence continues at coordinate 80,029 of NC_137651.1, read as the reverse complement.
AGTGACGTCACCAGGCTGCGCATGCTAGCTGCGCACTGGCTGTGCTCCGGCGCTAGCCGTTAGCGTTAGCTTGAGGTCTTCCGGGACTAATATAACCTTGAACTTAATGTTAAACTCCAGAGGACGCCCAGCGTTTCATTCTACATCTCCAGGGTGAGTGGCTGTGCGCTGGTGATGTTTGTAGACGCTCCGAGACCGGCTTTTTTATCGTAGCATTGCACTTGTTGTGTTAGCAACGAACGCTAACATCGCCCATCTGATGACTGACAGTTGTCCTGGCCAATCACATTTCCAAGCCCGCGCAAATTGTCCGCGTCTTATTGGTCAATGTCAGCGTTCGTCAGAACTATAAATCGAGACACCGCCCCACCATCGTCCTCTTTTCTCATATTACGTGAGCTAGAGAGCCGTGCTTTTTTTCCATAGGTAGAAGATTTTATATTTTCCACTTTTTTGGATTTGAGGACCGGAGGACGTCGTTGGATTCGTGTTTTTTCTTCATCCAGAGTTTTTCATCGAGTGTATTTTCACCGTTTTGACCAAACTTGGAGAGCGGAGGTGAGTCCTTCTAGAACATTCTGTGTGTTGAAATTTTGAAGATGTGGAAAAAGTCCCTGTTTTCCAAGTGAACTTTATTTAAAGTGGTTCCTGATATTGGGGGAAGTTTTCTATGTGCTCTGAGTGATGTGAAAAGTTAAAATTGTGTTGTTTTATGACTTGTGTGAGGCAGTTAGCTGCTAGGCCGCAGCCTCAATCAGGTGTATTATGTGAAGCTGGCCCCCACCCCTCCTGAGAATATGTGAAAATACTCTCAAATGTTTGTACTGGAACAATTATCGTTTTGCTGCCTTGGTTTTGGCATTATGAAGTTCAGTGGGCCTCTGAGTGATGTGAAAAGTTATAATTGTGACGCCCGGGGCCTCACAATTATAGGCCCAAGACCTGAGGCCCAGCGCCCATGAACTTAACAATGCAATGACGCAGTGTTTCAGTGGGCCAGGCCTCGGGCCTTGTCGTTTTGCTGACTTGGTTTTTAACATATTTGGTGAATAATGTGCGTAAAATAATGTGTGTAAAAGGCCCTCTTGAGGCGCAGGCGCCACGCCCTAGGCCCGAGGGGGGCCTCACTGAAACACTGCGTCATTGCATTGTGAAGTTCATATAAGTCGTCCAAACTGAACAGAAATTGGTTCTCGTCATTGGTTCTGCATTAGTACGGCTTTTTCCTGAAATCATTCTCGTTTTGCCGCCTTGGTTTTTAACATATTTGGTGAAAAATGTGCGTAAAAGGCCTGAGAAATGCTGAGTCATTGTGACGTTCATATAGTCCTGCACCTGTATCGAGACGCGCACACACAGAGACAGGCGCGCACACACACAGACACAGGCGCGCACACACAGACCCACACACTGAAGCACGCACACACAGAGACGCACGCACACACAGAGACGCACGCACACACAGAGACGCACGCACACACAGAGACGCACGCACACACTGAAGCACGCACACAGAGAGACCCACACACTGAAGCACGCACACACTGAAGCACGCACACAGAGAGACGCACGCACACACTGAAGCACGCACACAGAGAGACGCACGCACACACTGAAGCACGCACACAGAGAGACGCACGCACACACTGAAGCACGCACACAGAGAGACGCACGCACACAGAGAGACCCACACACTGAAGCACGCACACAGAGAGACCCACACACTGAAGCACGCACACACAGAGACCCACACACTGAAGCACGCACACACAGAGACCCACACACTGAAGCACGCACACACAGAGACCCACACACTGAAGCACGCACACACAGAGACCCACACACTGAAGCACGCACACACAGAGACCCACACACTGAAGCACGCACACACAGAGACCCACACACTGAAGCACGCACACACAGAGACCCACACACTGAAGCACGCACACACAGAGACCCACACACTGAAGCACGCACAGAGACCCGCACACTGAAGCACGCACAGAGACCCGCACACTGAAGCACACACAGAGACCCGCACACTGAAGCACACACAGAGACCCGCACACTGAAGCACACACAGAGACCCGCACACTGAAGCACACACAGAGACCCGCACACTGAAGCACGCACACACAGAGACCCACACACTGAAGCACGCACACACAGAGACCCACACACTGAAGCACGCACACACAGAGACCCACACACTGAAGCACACACAGAGACCCGCACACTGAAGCACGCACACACAGAGACCCACACACTGAAGCACACACAGAGAGACACACTGAAGCACGCACACACAGAGACCCGCACACTGAAGCACACACAGAGACCCGCACACTGAAGCACACACAGAGAGACACACTGAAGCACGCACACACAGAGACCCGCACACTGAAGCACACACAGAGACCCGCACACTGAAGCACACACAGAGACCCGCACACTGAAGCACGCACACACAGAGACCCACACACTGAAGCACGCACACACAGAGACCCACACACTGAAGCACGCACACACAGAGACCCACACACTGAAGCACACACAGAGACCCGCACACTGAAGCACGCACACACAGAGACCCACACACTGAAGCACACACAGAGACCCACACACTGAAGCACGCACACACAGAGACCCACACACTGAAGCACACACAGAGACCCGCACACTGAAGCACACACAGAGAGACACACTGACGCACACTGAAGCACACACAGAGAGACACACTGACGCACACTGAAGCACACAGACGCACACACTGAAGCACACACACAGACGCACACACACTGAAGCACACACACAGGCACACACAGAAGCACACACAGAGACCCACACACTGAAGCACGCACACACAGAGACCCACACACTGAAGCACACACAGAGACCCACACACTGAAGCACGCACACACAGAGACCCACACACTGAAGCACACACAGAGACCCGCACACTGAAGCACACACAGAGAGACACACTGACGCACACTGAAGCACACACAGAGAGACACACTGACGCACACTGAAGCACACAGACGCACACACTGAAGCACACACACAGACGCACACACACTGAAGCACACACACAGGCACACACAGAAGCACACACAGAGACCCGCACACACACAGACGCACACTGAAGCACACACAGAGAGACACACTGACGCACACACTGAAGCACACACACAGACGCACACACACAGGCACACACAGAAGCACACACAGAGACCCACACACTGAAGCACACAGACGCACACACACTGAAGCACACACACAGACGCACACAGACGCACACACACTGAAGCACACACACAGACGCACACTGAAGCACACACAGAAGCACACACAGAGACCCGCACACACACAGACGCACACTGAAGCACACAGAGAGACACACTGAATTTGACATAACCAGGAGCCGTAAAGTGAAAACAGCTTCATAGATGCTGCAGTGAGTGATGCGTTCAGGTGCTGGTTAACATGTCTTCAGCCTGCTGTGTGATCATTTCCAGAGCTGAGGGGCTCCTCCAGTGGCCACAGTGTTGATTTTGGTGCCATACAGCATGTTTTGATGGCTTCTTAGAGTGTGTGCTCATGTTGTCCTCCTCTGAACTGCTCCATGTTAAATGTTGTGCACTCTCCTATTGGACTGACATGTGACTCAGAGCAGCACCATGACGTCATTAGCAGTCACAATGGTGGGACTTTAAACCCTGGTTTAAAAACACTGTGTGGTTTCAAATGCAGGAGTTTTGACATGTGTATCAGTACTAATATATGTTGTAACGGTGTAGAGACGTTCATGCCCATAACATAAGAGCAACTTCCCACATTAACAAGCTGCAGAGCTCCTACAGTAGCAACATTTAACAAACAACAACAAATGCTGAAACGTCATCCGTGGACGACTTGTCCTCAATCATGTGTGTCTCCCTGTCTGTGTGTTGTCAGAGGTCATGACCTTGCTCTCTAAGCCAGCAGACATTCAATTAGGATGCTGCTTTGTTGTGTGGAGAAGAAAATAGTCTGCTTGTGCTCGTGTGTGTAGCTGGAGATGTTTAGAGAGGCTCTGTGACTGTAACACACACACACACACACACACACACACACACACACACACACACACACACACACACACACATACAGCCACACACATACAGCATCACATAAACAGACACACACACACACACCCACCCCCCCCCCCCCCCACACACACACAGTTGTTTTCCAGCAGCTCCAGCCTCTAAGTGTGTAAATGGATGCGGTTTGTAAGTATGATGGAATCAGTCACTCGTCTGTCTCTCTGCTTTGAGGATGTTGAACTAAAGTGTTTTGTTGTTGAATTGAATTCCAGATGCCCCGTAAGAAGACCCACCGTCTGGCTCGGGCCCTGAAGGAGAGGGCGGAGAAGGCGGAGTGGAGGGCCGAGCCGGCCGTCCCGGAGTTCCTGCCTCGTACGTATAAGACGTTTTCCATGTTGAGCCCACGTACATCTTCACATATGTAAAGTGCACGTCTTGTTTACACCCTCTGCTTTGAACCTGTGTCTCGACAGGCCGTGGCACGGGGCTCCGGCATCGCGTGCGGAAGTGGCCGGTGTCGGAGCTTACCAAGAAGTCCCGACGCTTGGTCACTCCTCCCCGGGACCCGGAGAAGAAGGTAGGAGTTGGTCTTGCCTTGTGTGTCTCTTGCCTTGCCAGCTGTAAGGAGCCGTGGCTGATGTCTCTGTTAAAAAAACCTTGTCCCCTGTTCCCCAGACCGTGTTCGTCATCGGGGACTCTCACCTGAGGGGCGTGGTGGACGGCTTCGTGGCCATTCCGGAGGGGCAGGTTAGTTTTGCTTTCCTGTCTGTTCCAGGTGCCGCGGCCAGCCAGCTGAGGACGGAGGTGCAGCACACGGTCCTCCCCTGGACCCCGGACGCCGTGTGTCTGCTGGCCCCCAGCAACAACCTGACGGCCAGCAGGACCATCGGTGAGGCGGCGGTGGACTTCGGCGACCTCCTGGCGACGGTCTGCAGCCGCTGGCCCAAGGTGTGTTGATTTATTTCTTCTTGTTGTTGTGTGAACGCTTCTGAGAGGAGAAAGCTTGAATGACGTTAATAACACTTGAATGTTGTTGTGTTTCCCCCCCGAGGTTTTCGTGCTCGAATTCCCTGGGCGCTTGAACGTGGAGCCTGTGGTGCAGCGGCTGCTGGTCCAGGAGTACCACCGCGTCGCAGCACGCATGGGTAAGTTGATGGTTGCATCTTTACTGGTCTCGCCATTCCATGATCTTATTTTGAAATTTATTTATTTAATTATTTTTTTTGTGTGTCACTGTATGGGTAAGATTAAATTCCTGACACGTGTTTGTTTTTCTCTGTTTGTCCGTCAGGGGTGCCCTTCGTGTCCGTGGCGCAGGACCTCCCACTGAGTCGGTTGGAGCTGTGGTGCCACGACGGTGTAAGTACAGCACATTTTGTTGTGGGAGGAGTTTGTTTTCTGTCACGTGTGACACGCACGTGCGGTGAAGTTTCTGACGTGTCTTCACTGGTTTCCTAGATCCACCTGAGCGACTCCGACGGGATGCCGGTCCTGGTGCAGCTGCTGTGGGACGCTAGCGTCCAGCAGCTGGCACCTCCGCCCGAGCGCCCGGTGTCTCCCCGGACACCGCCGCGTGCTCGGGTGGCTCCCAGGGTGGTGGTGACGGGAACGGTCCCCGTGCCCCGTCGCACCAACCCTTGGGAGTGGACGACGGTTGGACAAGGGCGAATGGTAATGTGTTTTTCTCAGTCGTCCTGTGATTGGAGGTTTGTGGCCTTTTGTGGGACCAAAAACCAACTCAGTCTTGTCTTGTGTTTTTCAAAGGCTGGAACATCTGTGCTCCGACGGCCTGCCCTCCCGTCCAACCCGGTGTGGTTCAGCGGGGCCATGTTGGAGGCCATGGAGAAGGTCTCGCCTTCTTCTGGTTCCGACGGCCCTGCTGGGCCACCAGCTGGCCAGGTGAGACACCACACACTCGTACGCACTGTGGACGACCACACGTGAAGACCGCCGTTCACCAAACACTGTTTTTTCTCTCTCCAGAACCCCCGCCGGGTGCGTCGGCCCAAAGCCGTTCCACGGAGGAAGCGGCAGGTTGGTATTTACACACCTGATTGACGTGCGCTTTATTGACGTGGAGGGAGTCGGACTGAGGAAATTAATAAGTGAGAGATGTTTTGTTCTTTGTAGGCACCGGCAACACCGTCGCCTGTCCGGAAGACCGTGGCTGCTTCTCCGTCCGGCCCAGCAGTGAAGCAGGTCAGTCCACGTTTTGATACGCCGTGTGGCTCAGCTAGCACACGTTGGCACGTTAGCCCACAGTGCAGTTTGTTTGCAGAGCACCCGAATGACCTTTGCTCGTTTTCTCTCGTCTCATCTTTGTCTCAGGGGGAGGCGTCGGCGCAGGAGTCCCGGGAGGAGGTGGTGCCGGAGGTGGTGGAGGACGTTCCCGCTGCGTGCCCCGCCGTGCCGACCGAGTCCACCGTCCAGGAGGGAACCCGGACTCCAGCCAAAGCTAAGTCTCCTTTTCTCCCTCCTGTTTCTCGTGGTGCACTGTCAGGCCAGTCAGTTGTTGAGGTTGGTGTGGTGAGGTTGGAGTCGCCCTCTGCTGCAGTGGCAGTAGTGACCGACCCTCAGACAGGGACTAGACTGACAAAGGTCGTACAGGGATCCTTTAGCCAGTCAAACGGTGGTTTTGATCGCAGCGTGCAGTGCATGGCCATAGCTGCAGCCAGCTTGGCCAGACACACAGTCCAGAGCGTGTTTTCATGGGAGAGGCGTGATCTGGATCGCACTGTCATCTTAGGCGACAGGCTGTATTCATATCTAAAGCACAAGAAGTTGATTACAGACCCTACAGGATTTCTTTATGTGTCCCAATTGCCCGAGGTGGTTACGGTAGGCGAGCAGGTGTTTGGTTTGACTCGTGGTGAGGAGGTGTCGGGTACGATAGGCGTGAACGAAGGACCCTCAATCGACGCCAGGGCGACCTTCAGTCTGCTAAACGGACTGAAGGAGATCTTCAGTGAGCACAACATGTGTCTCCTGACGATGTGTACTAACACTTCTGCCATCATCTGTGAGGATGGACGGTTCGCCGTGGTGGACAGTCACTCACGGAGCAACCTTGGTTTGCCACTCGAGAACGGTACCAGCGTGGTTCTGCAGTTTGCTTGTCTTGACGACCTGCACCGCTACATCCTTGGTTTGGCCGAGTGCTTTGATTTACCGGAGAAGTTGTTTGAGCTGGCTGGCATCGTCATCAGTGGGGGTGGCGGTCCAGCGCCCCCTGGTGTTTGTGTGGAGAGTCACGTCGCTGAGATGAGTTCTCCTCCACCACCAGGGGGCAGGACATGGGCTGAGGTTTGTGCTGCTCGTCCAGCGCCGCCTGGTGTTTGTGTGGAGAGTCACGTCGCTGTGATGAGTTCTCCTCCACCACCAGGGGGCAGGACACTGGCTGAGGTTTGTGCTGCCAGTCCAGCCCTGTCGGCTGTTTCTGTGCAGACATTCTCCAGCGAGCTCAGTAGTGGTTCCACTGCAGAATCAGTTGTTGATGGCACGAAGAGAAAGGTTTCTTTTGGCACTCGCAGGTCAAAGAAATCTAGGCGATACGACGTTAGCGAGGTCGACTCGGACGTAGAGTTTATTAGCTCGGTGAGGAATGAGGAGCTGGTCTTCCGTCCTCTAGATGTGGAGGTGTGTAGGGCTTTGTGTTCACGTTTGAAGGTAGATTATGTGAAGGTCGGTGGTCCCCTGTCCACACGGGTTGGTTCGCTAGGTGCTCCGTGTAGGAAAGAGAAGATAGTGGCTGATGGGAACTGCTTCTTCCGAGCCATCGCTCAGGCTGTGAGTGGTTCCCAGAAGCAGCATCGCAGCATTAGGCTCACTGTGTGTAAGGCGTTAGAGAAGGAGGCCAGGAGGTACCACAGTCTTTTGAGGAGCCAGTATTCTTCAGTCTCTGAATACGTCCAGCAGTCCAGGATGAGATCCGTGGGCACTTGGGCCACAGAGATGGAGATTCAGGGAGCAGCAGATTGTTTGGGAGTTGATATTTTTACTTTTATGGATGGTCGCTGGATAAAGTACAGCTGCACTAGTCAGGGTTTGTCAGGACAGGCCATCTACTTAGAGAATAGTCAGGGCAGACATTTTGAAAATGTTGTGTGTGTTTCTGAGCCTGGTCTGCGCTGCTGTTACGGTTACTGTAAAGTTAGAGAAGTGACAGGGTACAACCTGAGGTGTAGCGTGAGAGAGGAGCTGAGTTTAGATGTGGGGGGATCTGAGGATGAGAGTGTAGGATCAGATGAGGGTGTAGAGATCCGTGATGAGGCTTTAGCATCTCAGAGTGAAGGCAGTTATTGTAAAAATACATCGCTCAGAGTTGGAGTCAAGAAGAGACCTTTAAGTAGATACCAACAAAATGTGCAGTTTAGAAAGAGGATTAAAGATCAGAGTTTAAATATGTATCAGCAAAACCTGCATTACAGGCAGAAGGTTATAGAGCGGAGCTCAACTAGGTATAGACAAAACATGCAGCATAGGGAGAAGGTTAAACAGAGTTATGTGACTAGATATAAAGAAAATGTGCAGCATAGAGAGAATGCATTAAAAAGGAGTAGAGAATATATGAAACGGAACTATCATGGCAGTTTAGACTACAAGCAGAGAGTTAAAGACCTGAGCAGAAAAAGATATTATGAAAGTGCAGATCATAGGCAGACGGTGAAAGACAAGAGCATTAAAAAATATCAGGACAGTGTAGACCATAGGCAGAGAGTAAAAGAAATGAGCATGAAGAAATATCAGGACAGTGTAGACCATAGGCAGAGAGTAAAAGAAATGAGCATGAAGAAATATCAGGACAGTGTAGACCATAGGCAGAGAGTAAAAGAAATGAGCATGAAGAAATATCGAGACAGTGTAGACCAGAGGCAGAAGGTTAAAGAAATGAGCAGAAACAAATACCACAGCAGTGCAGACCAGAGGCAGAAGGTTAAGAGTCGTGTACGGTTGACCAGGAAGCAGAAGCAGGAGAGGTCACAGGACTTTAGTTTCGTCATGGCTCAGTTTTTAGAGAAGGTTCGAGATGGACCAGAGTTTGTTTGTTGTGTTTGTCAGAGATTATTGTTTAAGTACCAGGTGCTGAGTTGTGACAGGCAGGCTTATCGTAGTGAGGCGTCGGCTCGTGTAGCAGGACGGTGCATCAGTGACGACTATTTACACACCTGTAATGAGGAGTGTGCTGTGCCGTGCCGGCTGGTGCCCTCTAGAGGCCAGCTGTGGATCTGCTACACTTGCCATGGTAAGGTTGGTAAAGGTGAGATGCCAGCTGAATGCTGGATCAATAACCTGAAGTTAGATCCCATTCCTGCAGAACTGGGATGTTTAAACAGCATAGAGCAGCACCTGGTAGCTTTACATATCCCCTTCATGAAGGTTTTGGCTTTGCCTAAGGGGGGTCAGAACGGGGTGCATGGGCCGGTCACCTGTGTACCAGCCAACATTGTTCAGACCAGTAATGTCTTACCCAGGTCCAGTATGGAAGGTTCTTTGCTGCAGGTTAAGTTAAAGCGTAAGTTAACTTACAAGGGTCATTATGAGTACCAGTTTGTAGACGCATTACGTGTGAGACAGGCGCTAGCTTATCTAAAGAGGACCAACAGCTACTATAGGGACATAGAGTTCAATGAAGAGTGGGTCAATGAGTTTTGTAGGCAGCAGGAAGAGGAAGAGGCCAGGTTAGCTGGTGAGGAAGAGGAGGGTGAAGTTGAGGAAGAGGTGACCCACCAGGAGGATGATGATGTGAAGGACGAGGAAGAAGCTGTAGAGGTAGAACCAGCAGACGTAGTCCAAGATGAAATGTTACATGACAGACAGCAGCACTGCATGTTCCAGGACACTTGTCTCATGCCTGTTGACATTGGTCAGGAAGCTTTAGACCAGTATTTTGAGGACATAGTCAACATTGCGCCTGCAGAGGGCAACAGTCCAGTTAAGTTGCTCTCTGACAAGACAAACGAGGCTAAATGTTTCCCCGTCTTGTTCCCGTCAGGTACTAAGACCTTCCATGATATGCGGTTGAATCATTTGACGTTGTCTAGATATTTAAATAACAGGATCATGAATGCCGACGGTCGTTTTGCGCGTAATGTAGAGTATATATTTTTTGCTCAGTACATGTCCGAGTTAGAGCAGGTGGTTTCTAGTATTTCCGTGGCGTTGCGTAAGGGTAAAGGAGGTCAGGCGTCTAGGAGGATTAATCAGAGCATGCTGATGAACGAGGAGGCTCTGAAGAGGCTTCTAGAGTTCGATGACGGTTACAGGTTTTTGCGACCTATTAGAGGTACTCCGGCGTTTTGGCAGGGCGCTCAGAGAGACATCATGGCTGCTCTCCGTCAGTTAGGGATTCCTACTTGGTTTGTTTCTTTTTCGTCTGCGGACATGCGGTGGACTAACCTCCTGACCAGCATCCTTAGACAGGAGGGCAGGTCGCAGACGGCGGAGGATTTAGAGTGGGCGGAGAGGTGCGAGTTGTTGCGTCGTAATCCAGTTACAGCAGCCAGGATGTTTGATTACAGGTGGCATTGTTTTCTGAAAGAGGTTCTTATGGCTCCTTGTCAACCAATTGGCAAAATCGTTGACTACTTCTATCGTGTTGAGTTCCAGCAGCGTGGCTCTCCTCATGTTCACTGTTTGTTCTGGATCGAGGGCGCTCCCCAAATTAGTAAGAACACAGATGAGGAGGTGGTGCAGTTCATCGACAGATACGTGTCGTGTGAGCTGCCCACAGACGATGACCAGTTATTGGACATTGTGTCATCGGTGCAAACGCATTCTAAACGACACTCTAAGACGTGTAGAAAGAACAAAACCACGTGTCGTTTCAATTTCCCAAAACCCGTGACTGCTAGAACGTTCATTTGCAGGAAAAAGGAATGCAAATGTGACAAAAACCAGTCAAAGGAGGCCGAGAAGGATCCTGATTCAGAAGACAAGCCAGTGTGTAAATGTTTTGAGGACCAGAGCGGCATGCCAAAAGAAGTAGCTCAGAGGGTTCTGGAAGGGATCAAGTGTGCAGTTAGAGCGGCAGCAGAAGGTGAGGTCCACTTTGCTAGCACTGAGGAGTTTTTTCAGAGTCTGGACATCAACCAGGACGTTATGGAGATGGCCTACAGGAGGGTAGAGAAGAAGACCACCGTGGTGTATAGGAGAGGGCTTGAAGAGGTCTGGGTCAATCAGCACAGTAAGCAGTTGTTAAAGTGCTGGAACGCCAACATGGACCTTAGCTATATCACCGACGCCTACGCCGTAGTCATATATATTATATCGTACATTACGAAAGCAGAGAGAGAGATTGGCCTTTTATTGAGCAATGCACAAAAAGAAGCAACCAAACAAGGGAATCTCTCTGCTAGAGAAGCTCTGAAGAAGCTGGGCAGTGTATATTTACACAACAGGGACGTTTGTGCGCAGGAGGCGGTGTATAGGCTAACGAACATGCATCTGAAGGAGTGTTCCAGGAAGGTGGTTTTCATCCCCACCGGCTCCAACATAGTGAAGATGAGTTTACCCCTCAGCGTGTTAAAACAGAGGGCGGCGTCACATGAGCTGAGGACGGAAGACATGTGGATGACCAGTCTAGTGGACAAGTTCAAGTGCAGGCCCGGCGGTGATGTCTTCGAGGACATGTGTATAGCCACGTTTGCGTCGGAGTATCGTGTTCTCTCCAAGAACGAAAAGTCTGAGAAGAGAATCCCCTTGAGGAACGATTTGGGCTTCATCTTGAGGAGAACGCGATCTCAGTTTGCCGTCGTCCGTTACATGAGGTTCAACTTAGAGAAGCAGGAGGAGGCTCATTTCCAGAGTTTGTTGCAGCTCTTCCTTCCTTATAGAACTGACTCAGAGCTCAAACCTGAAGGCTTTGAGCTCTTTGCTCAGTTCTATAACAACGGACAGGTGACGTTCCACGATGGTTCCGTCCATTCGGTGAAGTCGGTGGTAGACCAGAACAGGGCCAGGTTCGAGGTGGACTGTGCTGAGCTAGAGGAGGCTCAGGAGATAGCTGAGCAGCTCCAGGGGGGCGAGGAGGACGCTTGGGGTGCACTCTGTCCTGAACAGGAGGTAGAACGCCGTGAATGTCTAGAAGAGGGACGGCAGCAGCAGGGAGGAGAGATCCCGGATGAGCAGCTACTGGACGTGCAGGAGAACGTTCCAGATTTAGTTGTTGGAGCTAAACAGGTCGCACAGTTAGAGAGGAACCGGTGCATCTTGTCTCGGAGCGAGGGTTTGTCTCTGGTTAGGTCTTTGAACGAGACACAGATGGCCGTGTTCTACCAGGTTAGGCAGTGGTGTTTGGAAAAGGTGATGGGGAAGAACCCCAAGCCTTTGCATGTGTTTGTGACGGGTGGTGCTGGCACGGGGAAGTCTCATTTGATCAGGGCTATTCAGTACGAGGCAGGGAGACTATTGTCCACACTTTGTCCTCAACCAGACGGGATTTCTGTTTTGTTAGCCGCGCCTACGGGCATCGCTGCTTACAATTTAAATGCAGCCACAATCCACCACACGCTGAGTATTGGCAAACACTCTGGCTTACCTTACGTTCCTTTAGGTGAAGATAAAGTTAACTCTCTGAGAGCCAAATTTAGTCACGTCCAAATCCTCATCATTGACGAGATCAGTATGGTTGATCACAATCTGTTGGCGTACGTCCACGGTCGTTTGAGGCAGTTGAAGCAGACGGGAGACTTTTCCCCGTTTGGCAACGTCAGCATCATCGCGGTCGGGGACTTCTACCAGCTGCCTCCCGTTAAAGGGAAGCCGCTGTATCGCAGTCAGGTAGGTGTGGACCTGTGGGTGAACTTTAGTGTGGTGCAGCTGCACACCGTGGTTAGGCAGAAGGATGGCGTGTTTGCAGGCCTGCTGAACAGGTTGAGAGTGCGCTCCAAGGACACCCCCATGTTAGACAGTGACGTTGAACTGTTGAAGTCGCGCGAGACCGGTGAGGAGAGCTCTGCCTTGCACATTTTCCCCACCAACGCACAAGTCAGTGAGCACAATCTGAAGCAGCTGTTTGAGGTTTGTCCTGACTTCATCACCATAGAGGCCCAGGACTACATGAACAATAGTAGGACCGGCAAGTTGGAGCTGATTGCAGGGCATCACAGTCGCGCGTCGGACACGTCATTGCAGGAGAGTCTGTGTTTGGCGAAGAACGCGCGCGTCATGTTGTGCAAGAACGTGGACGTGGAGGATGGCCTGGTCAATGGAGCGTGTGGCACGGTCACTCATATTGAGTTGAGAGAGAACGCAAAGTTTCCTCTCACAGTTTTTGTCAGATTTGACGAGGAGAGAATTGGCTTGGCGAGGAGGAAACAACGTGCACACGCGTCAGTAGAATGCCCACATTCTACTGCCATTGAGCCGCAGGAGGAGAAGGCCACCAAGCGTGGAGGTTTGCGCCGTCAGTTCCCTCTCAAGCTGGCCTGGGCCTGTACGGTGCATAAGGTGCAGGGGTTGACGGTGGACCGGGCCGTGGTTTGTTTAAAGAGGGTGTTTGCACCCGGGCAGGCGTACGTGGCGCTGAGTCGCGTCAGGACTTTGTCTGGACTGATCATCCAAGGTTTTAAAGAGAAGGTCATCTACTGCAAAGACGCCATCAAGGAGGCCGTGGACAGCATGCCTCCATTTTTGATTGAGCAGCCAAAGCCTTCATCAAGTACACACAGTTTCTCCCTGTACTTGATGAACGTTCAAAATTTAAGCCGCCACCTGGTGGACTTGGCGTCTTGCACGCGGCATTTACAGCCTACCTGTATTGCCGTCACAGAAACGTGGCTCACTGCACAGTCGTCATCAGACGCCGTCCAGATTGACGGCTACGTTTTCCACAGCCGCCCTCGAGCCTTGTGTTACAGTAGCAGCAACCCCAAATTGTTAGAGCTACAGCATCTAGAACATGGTGGAGTGGGCTTATACACTGTAGGCCATTTGGACTGTGACATTGTGCAGGTACCCGATTGTAATCTGGAGTGTTTGGTGTGCCTGTGTAACAACCTGAACGTAGTGATAGCCGTCATTTATCGCCCACCATGTTATCCAAAGTCTTTATTGTTTCAAAACCTGGGCAGGTTACTGGATCGGCTGGACGTCCTCAGTAACACAATTATAATGGTGGGAGATTTTAACGAAAACATCTTAAAGAGCACTTCAATCACCAAATTCATGGGAAGCAAAGGATTTGAGCAGCATGTGACACAAGAGACGACAGAGAAGGGAACTCTGATCGACCACGTTTATGTGAAAAGCAGGCGCTTTGATGTGGACTGTGCAGTGATTCCCACGTACTTCAGCGACCATGAAGGAATTCTGTGTACTTTGACTGAGAGAGATGATCAGGACCAGGACGGAGGCTTTGCTGGTGGTGAGGTGGACTTTGACATGGAGGCCTTGTTTGAGGAGGACTTGGATGGACAGTAGTCAGGAGACACATGTTGTTATTATGATCATTATTGTTGTTGTGGTTGTGTTCCTCTTGCGGCTGTTGCAGCTGGAGGACCAAACGTGGTACTGGCCGAGGCTGGAGGGTTTTGGCGTGGTTGTGCCGGACGTCCTGTTTTCGTCTTTTCTTTCCTCTGGGGTGTAGTTGGGATTCTCTTGTGTTTCTTAGCCCGGTGTCGGTACTGGTTCGGCGGCCCTGTACAGGGTTGGGCCGTTGCCACACCCTTTTGTTTATTTGGCCGGACAGTCACGCCCATGTGGAGCTGAAACTGTGTCTCCTGTGAAAGAAGCAGTAATGATGATCATGATAGAATCTCTCCTGAACTGTGTTCCCTCCCTCTTGGTGGTCGTACCAGCAGACAAACAAGTCCCTGTACACAGTGGATTGTTTGTGTGAGTCAAACCAAGCTTCACCACAGTGCCCCTGGGCAAACGTAGTTTAACACTTGATCACGACTGGCAGAGCTTCTTCTTTGTCTAGGAGTTTTACTACTAGTTATTATCAGGTATTTATTGTTAGGCTTTTTAGTACATTTGAATTATGCATATTTATCAGTGTTTTTAGGTTGTTATTCCATTTTAATTATCTCCATCAGTATTTTTAGATTTTTATTCCATTTTAATTATCTCCATCAGTGTTTTTAGATTTTTTTTATTATGAGGCTTGTATTTATTCAATTTAGTATAGAGTGCATCTTATTTATCTTAATCATGAGTATTTTTAGCAGTATTTTTAGATTGTATTGTTAGACTTGTATTTCTTCCATTTTAATGAGTATTTTTATCAGTGTTTGTAGATTTTCTTGTGAGGCTTGTATTTATTCCATTTTATATAGTGTAACTTATTTATCTTAATCACGAGTATTTTTATCAGTATGTGTAGATTGTATTGTGAGACTTGTATTGATTCCATTTTAAAGAGTATTTTATCAGTGTGTAAATTTTCTTGTGGGACTTGTATTTATTTCATTATATAGTGTTGCTTATTTATCTTAATCAGGAGTATTTTTATCAGTGTTTGTAGGTTATTATTCCATTTTAAAGAGTATTTTATCAGTGTGTAAATTTTCTTGTGGGACTTGTATTTATTTCATTATATAGTGTTGCTTATTTATCTTAATCAGGAGTATTTTTATCAGTGTTTGTAGGTTATTATTCCATTTTAAAGAGTATTTTATCAGTGTGTAGATGTTCTTGTGGGACTTGTATTTATTTCATTATATAGTGTTGCTTATTTATCTTAATCAGGAGTATTTTATCAGTGTGTAGATGTTGTTGTGGGACTTGTATTTATTTCATTATATAGTGTTGCTTATTTATCTTAATCAGGAGTATTTTATCAGTATGTAGATGTTGTTGTGGGACTTGTATTGACTCCATTTTAAAGAGTATTTTATCAGTGTGTAGATGTTCTTGTGGGACTTGTATTTATTTCATTATATAGTGTTACTTATTTATCTTAATCAGGAGTATTTTATCAGTGTGTAGATGTTGTTGTGGGACTTGTATTGACTCCATGTTAAAGAGTATTTGATCAGTGTGTAGATGTTGTTGTGGGACTTGTATTGACTCCATTTTAAAGAGTATTTTATCAGTGTGTAGATGTTCTTGTGGGACTTGTATTTATTTCATTATATAGTGTTGCTTATTTATCTTAATCAGGAGTATTTTTATCAGTGTTTGTAGGTTATTATTCCATTTTAAAGAGTATTTTATCAGTGTGTAGATGTTCTTGTGGGACTTGTATTTATTTCATTATATAGTGTTGCTTATTTATCTTAATCAGGAGTATTTTATCAGTATGTAGATGTTGTTGTGGGACTTGTATTTATTTCATTATATAGTGTTGCTTATTTATCTTAATCAGGAGTATTTTATCAGTATGTAGATGTTGTTGTGGGACTTGTATTGACTCCATTTTAAAGAGTATTTTATCAGTGTGTAGATGTTGTTGTGGGACTTGTATTTATTTCATTATATAGTGTTACTTATTTATCTTAATCAGGAGTATTTTATCAGTATGTAGATGTTGTTGTGGGACTTGTATTGACTCCATTTTAAAGAGTATTTTATCAGTGTGTAGATGTTCTTGTGGGACTTGTATTTATTTCATTATATAGTGTTACTTATTTATCTTAATCAGGAGTATTTTATCAGTGTGTAGATGTTGTTGTGGGACTTGTATTGACTCCATGTTAAAGAGTATTTGATCAGTGTGTAGATGTTCTTGTGGGACTTGTATTGACTCCATGTTAAAGAGGGTGTAGTTTCATCAGGTGGACAGTGTGGACAGTAGAATCATGATGTCACAGCAGCAGTCGTCCACTTCAACCTCTCTGTTCTTCCTCATGTGTTCATACATGCTGTAGTGTTTGATTGATGTTGATGATTGTAACACAAGCTGATGTTCAGCACCAACATGTCATGTTGAACACATTGGGAAGACTTTTGAAAATACTGACTGCTTTTTGACTGGCCTGCAGTGTGTCCATGTCTCTCTCTCTCTCTCTCTCTCTTCCTCTCTGTGTCTCTGTCTCTGTCTCTGTCTCTGTCTCTGTCTCTGTCTCTGTCTCTGTCTCTGTCTCTGTCTCTGTCTCTGTCTCTGTCTCTGTCTCTCTCTCTGTCTCTGTCTCTCTCTCTGTCTCTCTCTGTCTCTCTATCTGTCTCTCTATCTCTCTGTGTGCCTGTGTTCTGTCTCTCTCTTTCTGTGTCTCTCTCTTCTGTCTGTGTCTGTGTGTGTCTCTCTCTCGGTCTCTCTATCTCTCTGTCTCTCTGTGTCTGTCTACGTGTCTGTATGTCTCTGTATGTGTCTGTGTCTGTGTGTCTCTATCTCTCCGTCCCCGGTCGTCCCACTTTAAAAACAAGACACCAATGATGATGATGTTCACTGAATCTCTGAGATTCTCTGAGGTCTGGATGAGATGATGTGAAGCTGAGGTGTCTTCTTGTTTTTAAACTCTGTCTGTGTCTGTCTGTCTGTCTGTCCGTCTATGTGTCTGTCTGTCTGTCTCACTCACTCACACACACACCAGTGTAAATGTGTCCAGCGGTTGTTCCAGGTGTGCTTGTTCTCTCTCTCTCTCTCTCTCTCTCTCTCTCACTCACTCACTCACTCACTCTCACACCAGTGTAAATGTGTCCAGTGGTTGTTCCAGGTGTGCTTGTTGTCTCCAGGTGATGGTGCTGCAGCGTCTCCAGGAGTCTCTGGACCTCCTGATGCTGATGTGGAGAGGACAGGACACCACTGTTCACTTCCTCCTGACTGTGTCCTTCAACTTCACTTGTTTCAATAAATGTTCCTGTTTGTGTCAACATGCTGCTTCTTGTTGTTCCTCACTTGACAATAGAATGATGTCAACATTCATGTGACACTAAAGTGTTTTAGTGGAGATCAATGGAGCTGCAGCTTCACTTTACAATGTTTGACCAACATGAGCAGACATTTGAAGTGATCAACAGCAGAGTTGTTTACCAACACATGGACATGTTTGTGTGTTCAACGTCTTCATGGAGTCCCTGGAACTGAAGCTTCAAGGTGTCAGGGGACGACGTCACTTCCTGTTTCCTGGTGGGAGGAGCTCATTGGAATTTTTTGACATGATCTTCTGAAGGCTGCGACTTTTCACGAGCCATCCAAATTTGGTGAGTTTTTGAGGGTGTCTAAGGGGTCAAATATGAGCGTAACGAAAAAGAAAAATATATAATAATAATAAGAAGAAACATTCGAAATACAATATATAATTTCGCCACCAGGTAGTGGCCGAAGCCCCCTTCGGGGGCGTCGGCCACTCTGAGAGGGTCAGGAGAGTAACCGGAGAGTCACCTCATTCGGCGACAACGAATTTCAAAAGAGACCTGCCGTTGGCTGGGCCTAGGGCCCAGCCGTTGGCGAGGTCCCTAATAAAGCTGCAAGCAGCATTGGACGGGACCTCGAGACTGCCCGTCGGGGGGGGTGGCTATGAATGGTTAATAATATTTGCTTAAATATAAATAAAAAATAAAATAAATAAATTTTTTATGACTTTTATTTTGAAAAAACTGCGTCAAAACCAGCTAATTAGCTAGTGATTTGTGATCGCAGCAACCCCATCAGGCTACCTACCAAATTTCGGCTCAATCAGACAATGTTTGCTCGCATGCTAACAGGCATGCTAAGCCACAAGCTAGCTGAGCTGCCTGAAAATGTCTGTTGGGTACTCCCCAGATGGCCCCGATGCTGAATCTGGTCTTACTTCAATTCTAGTGTAAAAGACACAGCACTTATGGCACAATAAAGGTTTTTAAAAAACTTCCACCGACATGAATTATATGGCCTCAGGCCAGGCCTCCAACAAAGGTCAGTGTGGGACATGAGAGTGACCTGGTGGAGTGCCGGGCCTAGGAGGCCCGGCTTTGTCGGCGGTGTACAAATTACAAAAGAGAGCTACCGTTGCTACCTTTCGTAAACTGTGGCTCAAGCCCGTTGGGGTGGCCACGATCCTCTAGACCAGTTAATGATAATTTTTTAAGATTTTAAAAAACAGTACTTTTTTAATTACTTTTATTTTGAGAAAAACGGCTCAAAACCAGCTAATTATGTAGTGATTCATGACCGCAGCGGCCTCATTAGGCCACCTACCAAATTTCAGCTCAATCGGATAATGTTTGTTAAAATGCTAACGGGCTTGCTAGGCCTATGAGATCCTGAAAATGTCACTGAGATGCTCCCCCTCCCCCTCCCCCGGTCCCCGGAGCAGGATTGCGCAATCCTGCTGTAGATTTTCACAGCAGGTGCACGTCACTTTGGCTCATTAAGTGTGAGAGCTAGAGTGGGAGAGATATTTTCATAATTCCAAGATGTCGCAAACAACTGCTCTGAATCCATAGTTATCGGGGGAGTATGTGGATAAAAATACCATACTTTTGTAGGAATTTTTGTCCTCTTTCAGACGGTGTGGGTGTGGAAGCAGTCAGAGGTAAACTGTGGACACCAGGGGGCGCTGTTTGGCACGAACGGCAGATTGGGCTCCATCCGCTACAGTATTAAATTCTGGGGCGAAAAGAATGTTACTCTATCAGTTTAACTCATCATTCTGGGGACTTGTTTTGGAATTTTCCCCACATATGTTACATCCTCTTGTTCGGCAGGGTCTCGCGGGCGTGGCGATGCCCTCGGTTTGTGGCTGAGAGTCACGGTTTGCAAACAGTTAAGAGTAGTTCGGGGAGTTTTAAATCGTTGATTTTCGGCGAGAATTTTCCGTCTCCCCATGTTAATGGATGACAGGAGCCAAAAAGGCGATTAGGGGGTGGGGAGCTTTGACGGCTAATAAAAATTAAACTGGACTAGGTAAGAAAAATTCCCTCTAAATTATTGTAGTAAACAATCTCCTCTATTTTTGTATATCTCAATTTAACCGATACGACCTTCGCCCTATGATGGTTTAGATTTTCCGTTTCGGCCTTTTTTTGCCTTTTTTGGGTGAACACCTTACTTTGAAAGGCAAATAGCCGGCTTCCTGTTGGAGTTAGGTCAAAAGTTAGAGCGCGTTAGTCGTAGGGCTCGAGTAGACGAACAAATTTCGTATTCGCGACATTTCTCTACGACATTCCTACGGACCGTGGCGGGCGATTGCAATTTTCTAGGTGGCGCTAGAGAGCCATTTTTGGATTTTCATGGAATGTTTTGACATGGTCACCGGCTCTATGCGATTTTTCACGAGCCTTCCAAATTTGGTGAGTTTTTGAGCGTGGCTAGGGGGTCAAATATGAGTGAAAGCGTAAAAAACGAAGTTAAAAGAATAATAATAAGAAGAAACATTCGAAATACAATATACAATTTCGCCACCAGGTAGTGGCCGCGCCCCCTTCGGGGGCGCGGCCACTCTGAGGGGGTCAGGAGAGTTCTGGATGACTGTGGGGCCTCCTGCGGAGGCCCCACACTTTTGGCGACGACGAAATCCAAAAGAGACCTGCCGTTGGCTGGGCCTAGGGCCCACCCGTTGGCGAGGTCCCTAATAATAATAAAAAACATTCGAAAAACAATATACAATTTCGCCACCACGTCAGAGTGGCCGGGACCCCCTTCGGGGGCCCCGGCCACTCTGACAGGGTCATGAGAGTGTCCTGGATGAGTGTGGGGCCTCCTGCGGAGGCCCCACACTTTTGGCGACGACGAAATCCAAAAGAGACCTGCCGTTGGCTGGGCCTAGGGCCCAGCCGTTGGCGAGGTCCCTAATAAACATTCGAAATACAATATACAATTTCGCCACCACGTCAGAGTGGCCGGGGCCCCATTCGGGGGCCCCGGCCACTCTGGGAGGGTCAGGAGAGGGCCTGGATGAGTGCGGGCCCTCCTTCGGAGGGCCCGCACCTTTGGCGACGACGAAATCCAAAAGAGACCTGCCGTTGGCTGGGCCTAGGGCCCAGCCGTTGGCGAGGTCCCTAATTAAAGCTGCAAGCAGCATTGGTCGGGACCTCGAGATTGCCCGTCGGGGGGGTGGCTATGAACGGTTAATAAAAAAGACAATTTTTTAAGTAAAAAAAAAAAAAAAAAAAAAAAGACTTTTATTTTGAAAAAACGGCGTCAAAACCAGCTAATTAACTAGTGATTTGTGATCGCAGCAACCCCATTAGGCTACCTACCAAATTTCGGCTCAATCAGACAATGTTTGCGACCATATTAGCAGGCATGCTAAGCCGCAAGCTAGCCGAGCTGCCTGAAAATGTCTGTTAGGTACTCCCCAGATGGCCCCGATCCTGAATCTGGTCTTACTTCAATTGTAGTGTAAAAGACACAGCACTTATGGCACAATAAAGGTTTTTCAAAAACTTCCACCGACATGAATTACATGGCCTCAGGCCAAGCCTCCTACAGAGGTCAGTGTGGGACATGAGAGTGACCTGGTGGAGTGCCGGGCCTAGGAGGCCCGGCCTTTGTCGGCGTGAACGAAGGTGTGAATGATGCATCAATGAAGGTTTTTCACAAACTTCCACCGACATGAATTACATGTCTCAGGCCAGGTCTCATACAGGTTTTGCATGTCCTCATGACAGGAGAACATGAGACATGAGAGTGAGGTCTGGTCACATGAGAGTAACCTGACCTGAGAATGACTGGTGAGGTCACTCTCAGGTCAAACTGCAGGATATGACAGGCTGTCAATCACACAGCAGTGATGAGCCTGAAGCTACAGGAAGCTGCCCATATATGGAGTGATGCACTGACCAATCACAGTGGAGAATTTCACAGCTGCACCGAGCGCGGACACTCTGACGTCAGAGTGAGACAGGGAGGATTATATTCAAAGATTTTGCGAACAAGTGCTCTTAATCTATACTTATCGGGGGAGTATGTGGATAAAAATACCATACTTTTGTAGGAATTTTTGTCCTCTTTAAGACGGTGTACGCTTGGAAGCAGTCGGAGGTAAACTTTGGACACCAGGGGGCGCTGTTTGGCAGGAACGGCAGATTTGGCTCCATCCGCTATAGTGTTAAGATTTCGGACGAGAAAAATGTTACTGTGTCGCTTTAACTCATCATTCTGGGGACTTGTTTTGGAATTTTCCCCACATATGTTACATCCGCTTGTTCGGCAGGGTCTCGTGAGCGTGGCGATGCCCTCGGTTTGTGGCTGAGAGTCACGGTTTGCAAGCAGTTAAGAGTAGTTCGGGGAGTTTAAAATCGTTGATTTTGTGGGAGAATTTTCGGTTTCCCCATGTTAATGGATGACAGGAGCCAAAAAGGCGATTAGGGGGTGGGGAGCTTGGACGGCTAATAAAAATTAAACTGGACTAGGTAAGAAAATTTCCCTCTAGAGTTCAGTAGTAAACAATCTCCTCTATTTTTGTATATCTCAATTTAACCGATGCGACCTTCGCCCTATGAGGAGTTAAATTTTCCGTTTCTGCCTTTTTTTCCCTTTTTTGGGCGAATACCTTACATTGAAAGGCAAATAGCCGGCTTCCTGTTGGAGTTAGGGCAAAAGTTAGAGCGCGTGAGTCATAGGGCTCGAGTAGACGAACAAATTTCGTATTCGCGACATTTCTCTACGACATTCCTACGGACCGTGGCGGGTGATTGCAATTTTCTAGGTGGCGCTAGAGAGCCATTTTTGGATTTTTTGGGAATTTTTTGACGTGAGATTGTGGAGTGCCACACTTTTGACGAGTCTCCCAAATTTGGTGAGTTTTTGAGCGTGTTTAGGGGGTTCGGAGGGCCCGCACTTTTGGCGACGACGAAATCCAAAAGAGACCTGCCGTTGGCTGGGCCTAGGGCCCACCCGTTGGCGAGGTCCCTAATTAAAGCTGCAAGCAGCATTGGTCGGGACCTCGAGATTGCCCGTCGGGGGGGTGGCTATGAACGGTTAATTAAAAAAAATATTATTTAAGCAAAAAAAAAAAAAAAAAAAATTTGTACTTTTATTTTGAAAAAACGGCGTCGGAACCAGCTAATTAGCTAGTGATGTGTGACCGCAGCACCCCCATTAGGCAACCTACCAAATTTCAGCTCAATCGAACAATGTTTACTAGCATGCTAACGGGCATGCTATGCCGCAAGCTAGCGGATACACCTGAAAATCTCAGTGTGGTACTCCCCAGGTTGCCCCGATCCCAAATCTGGTCTTACTTCAATTCTAGTGTGAATGACACTGCACTTATGGAACAATAAAGGTTTTTCAAAAACTTCCACCGACATGAATTATATGGCCTCAGGCCAGGCCTCCTACGGAGGTCAGTGTGTGACATGAGAGTGACCTGGTGGAGTGCCGGGCCTAGGAGGCCCGGCCTTTGTCGGCGGTGTATGAAGGTGTGAATGACGCAGCACTTATGGAACAGGAAAGGTTTTTCAAAAACTTCCACCGACATGAATGTGAGGGCCTTTGTCAGTTGTGTACGGATTACAAAAGGAAGCTGGCATTGGCCAGGCCTGCGGCCTGGCCTTTCGTAAACTGTGGCCAAGCCCGTCGGGGTGGCCACGATACTCTAGACCAGTTAATGATCATTTTTTATCTTTTAAAAAAAATAGTATTTTTTTAATTACTTTTATTTTGAAAAAAACGGCTGAAAACCAGCTAATTATGTAGTGATTCATGACCGCAGCGGCCCCATTAGGCCACCTACCAAATTTCAGCTCAATCGGATAATGTTTCTTAGAATGCTAACGGGCTTGCTAGGCCTATGAGATCCTGAAAATGTCACTGAGATGCTCCCCCTCCCCCTCCCCCGGTCCCCGGAGCAGGATTGCGCAATCCTGCTGTAGATTTTCACAGCAGGTGCACGTCACTTTGATCATTAAGTGTGAGAGCTAGAGTGGGAGAGATATTTTCATAATTCCAAGATGTCGCAAACAACTGCTCTGAATCCATAGTTATCGGGGGAGTATGTGGATAAAAATACCATACTTTTGTAGGAATTTTTGTCCTCTTTCAGACGGTGTGGGTGTGGAAGCAGTCAGAGGTAAACTGTGGACACCAGGGGGCGCTGTTTGGCACTAACGGCAGATTGGGCTCCATCCGCTACAGTATTAAATTCTGGGGCGAAAAGAATGTTACTCTATCACTTTAACTCGTCATTCTGGGGACTTGTTTTGGAATTTTCCCCACATATGTTACATCCTCTTATTCGGCAGGGTCTCGCGGGCGTGGCGATGCCCTCGGTTTGTGGCTGAGAGTCACGGTTTGCAAACAGTTAAGAGTAGTTCGGGGAGTTTAAAATCGTTGATTTTCGGCGAGAATTTTCCGTTTCCCCATGTTAATGGATGACAGGAGCCAAAAAGGCGATTAGGGGGTGGGGAGCTTGGACGGCTAATAAAAATTAAACTGGACTAGGTAAGAAAAATTCCCTCTAAATTATTGTAGTAAACAATCTCCTCTATTTTTGTATATCTCAATTTAACCGATACGACCTTCGCCCTATGATGGTTTAGATTTTCCGTTTCTGCCTTTTTTTGCCTTTTTTGGGTGAACACCTTACTTTGAAAGGCAAATAGCGGCCTTCCTGTTGGAGTTAGGTCAAAAGTTAGAGCGCGTGCGTCGTAGGGCTCGAGTAGACGAACAAATTTCGTATTCGCGACATTTCTCTACGACATTCCTACGGACCGTGGCGGGCGATTGCAATTTTCTAGGTGGCGCTAGAGAGCCATTTTTGGATTTTCATGGAATGTTTTGACATGGTCACCGGCTCTATGCGATTTTTCACAAGCCTTCCAAATTTGGTGAGTTTTTGAGCGTGTCTAGGGGGTCCAATCTGAGCGCAACGGAAAAGAAAAAAAAAAAAAAAATTAAAGCTGCAAGCAGCATTGGTCGGGACCTCGAGATTGCCCGTCGGGGGGGTGGCTATGAACGGTTAATAAAAAAATATCTTATTTAAGTAAAAAAAAAAAAAAAAAAAAAAAAAGACTTTTATTTTGAAAAAACTGCGTCAAAACCAGCTAATTAGCTAGTGATTTGTGATCGCAGCAACCCCATTAGGCTACCTACCAAATTTCGGCTCAATCAGACAATGTTTCCTCGCATGCTAACAGGCATGCTAAGTCGCAAGCTAGCCGAGCTGCCTAAAAATGTCTGTTGGGTTCTCCCCAGATGGCCCCGATCCTGAATCTGGTCTTACTTCAATTCTAGTGTAAAAGACACAGCACTTATGGCACAATAAAGGTTTTTCAAAAACTTCCACCCACATGAATTATATGGCCTCAGGCCAGGCCTCCTACGGAGGTCAGTGTGTGACATGAGAGTGACCTGGTGGAGTGCCGGGCCTAGGAGGCCCGGCCTTTGTCGGCGGTGTGCGAAGGTGTGAATGATGCAATAAAGGTTTTTCACAAACTTCCACCGACATGAATTACATGTCTCAGGTCAGGCCTCCAACAAAGGTCAGTGCGATACATGACAGTGACCTGGTGGAGTGCCGGGCCTAGGAGGCCCGGCCTTTGTCGGCGGTGTCGAAGGTACGAAGGTTCAGCTCAATCGGATAATGTTTGTTAAAATGCTAACGGGCTTGCTAGGCCTATGAGATCCTGAAAATGTCACTGAGATGCTCCCCCTCCCCCTCCCCCGGTCCCCGGAGCAGGATTGCGCAATCCTGCTGTAGATTTTCACAGCAGGTGCACGTCACTTTGATCGTTAACTGAGAGACCTAGAGTGGGACAGAGTGAAGATGAATTCCAGAACTTTCCGAACAACTGCTCTTAATCTATACTTATCGGGGGAGTATGTGGATAAAAGTACCATACTTTTGTAGGAATTTTTGTCGTCTTTAATACTGTGTGGGTTTGGAAGCAGTCAGAGGTAAAGTTTGGACACCAGGGGGCGCTATTTGGCAGGAACGGCAGATTTGGCTCCATCCGCTATAGTGTTAAGATTTCGGACGAGAAAAATGTTACTGTGTCGCTTTAACTCGTCATTCTGGGGACTTGTTTTGGAATTTTCCCCACATATGTTACATCCTCTTGTTCGGCAGGGTCTCGTGTACGTGGCGATGCCCTCGGTTTGTGGCTGAGAGTCACGGTTTGCAAACAGTTAAGAGTAGTTCGGGGAGTTTTAAATCGTTGATTTTCGGCGAGAATTTTCCGTTTCCCCATGTTAATGGATGACAGGAGCCAAAAAGGCGATTAGGGGGTGGGGAGCTTGGACGGCTAATAAAAATTAAACTGGACTAGGTAAGAAAATTTCCCTCTAGAGTTCAGTAGTAAACAATCTCCTCTATTTTTGTATATCTCAATTTAACCGATGCGATCTTCGCCCTATGAGGAGTTAAATTTTCCGTTTCTGCCTTTTTTTCCCTTTTTTGGGCGAACACCTTACTTTGAAAGGCAAATAGCGGCCTTCCTGTTGGAGTTAGGTCAAAAGTTAGAGCGCGTGAGTCGTAGGGCTCGAGTAGACGAAGAAGTTTCGTATTCACGACATTTCTCTACGACATTCCTACGGACCGTGGCGGGCGATTGCAATTTTCTAGGTGGCGCTAGAGAGCCATTTTTGGATTTTCATGGAATGTTTTGACATGGTCACCGGCTCACCGTGATTTGTCACGAGCCTGCCAAATTTGGTGAGTTTTTGAGCGTGGCTAGGGGGTCAAATA
The DNA here is from genome assembly GCF_963422515.1 of Blennius ocellaris. Lineage (NCBI taxonomy): Eukaryota > Metazoa > Chordata > Actinopteri > Blenniiformes > Blenniidae > Blennius > Blennius ocellaris. The sequence goes on along the minus strand of NC_137651.1, from coordinate 53,448 downwards.
TGAGCGCAAAAGAGAAAAAAAACGAACAAATAATAATAAACATTCGAAATACAATATATAATTTCGCCACCAGGTAGTGGCCGCGCCCCCTTCGGGGGCGCGGCCACTCTGAGGGGGTCAGGAGAGTTCTGGATGAGTGTGGGGCCTCCTGCGGAGGCCCCACACTTTTGGCGACGACGAAATCCAAAAGAGACCTGCCGTTGGCTGGGCCTAGGGCCCACCCGTTGGCGAGGTCCCTAATTAAAGCTGCAAGCAGCATTGGTCGGGACCTCGAGATTGCCCGTCGGGGGGGTGGCTATGAACGGTTAATTAAAAAAAATATTATTTAAGCAAAAAAAAAAAAAAAAAAAAATTAGTACTTTTATTTTGAAAATGCGGGGTCAAAACCAGGTAATTGGTTAGTGGTTTGTGACCGCAGCGCTCCCATTAGGCCACCTACCAAATTTCAGCTCAATCGGACAATGTTTGGTAGCATGCTAATGTGCATGCTATGCCGCAAGCTAGCGGATACACCTGAAAAGCTCAGTGTGGTACTCCCCAGGTTGCCCCGATCCCGAATCTGGTCTTACTTCAATTCTAGTGTGAATGACACTGCACTTATGGAACAATAAATGTTTTTCAAAAACTTCCACCGACATGAATTATATGGCCTCAGGCCAGGCCTCCTACGGAGGTCAATGTGGGACGATGGAGTGACCTGGTGGAGTGCCGGGCCTAGGAGGCCCGGCCTTTGTCGGCGTAAACGAAGGTGTGATTGATCCAGCAATAAAGGTTTTTCACAAACTCTCACCGACATGAATTGCATGTCTCAGGCCAGACCTCGTACAGGTTTTGCATGTCCTCATGACAGGAGAACATGAGACATGAGAGTGAGGTCAGGTCACATGAGAGTAACCTGACCTGAGAATGACTGGTGAGGTCACTCTCAGGTCAAACTGCAGGATATGACAGGCTGTCAATCACACAGCAGTGATGAGCCTGAAGCTACAGGAAGCTGCCCATATATGGAGTGATGCACTGACCAATCACAGTGGAGAATTTCACAGCTGCGCCGAGCGCGGACACTCTGACGTCAGAGTGAGCCAGAGAGGATTATATTAGAAGATTTTGCGAACAAGTGCTCTTAATCTATACTTATCGGGGGAGTATGTGGATAAAAATACCATACTTTTGTAGGAATTTTTGTCCTCTTTAAGATTGTGTACGCTTGGAAGCAGTCGGAGGTAAACTTTGGACACCAGGGTGCGCTGTTTGGCGACAACGCCGGATATCTCCCATCAGGATTCAATGTAAAAATGTAGAATGAAAAAAATGTTACTGTGTCGCTTTAACTCATCATTCTGGGGACTTGTTGTGGAATTTTCCCCACATATGTTACATCCTCTTGTTCGGCAGGGTCTCGCGGTAGTGGCGATGCCCTCGGTTTGTGGCTGAGAGTCACGGTTTGCAAACAGTTAAGAGTAGTTCGGGGAGTTTAAAATCGTTGATTTTGGGGGAGAATTTTCGGTTTCCCCATGTTAATGGATGACAGGAGCCAAAAAGGCGATTAGGGGGTGGGGAGCTTGGACGGCTAATAAAAATTAAACTGGACTAGGTAAGAAAAATTCCCTCTAAATATTTGTAGTAAACAATCTCCTCTATTTTTGTATATCTCAATTTAACCGATGCGACCTTCGCCCTATGATGGTTTAGATTTTCCGTTTCGGCCTTTTTTTGCCTTTTTTGGGTGAACACCTTACTTTGAAAGGCAAATAGCGGCCTTCCTGTTGGAGTTAGGTCAAAAGTTAGAGCGCGTGAGTCGTAGGGCTCGAGTAGACGAACAAACTTCGTATTCGCGACATTTCTGTACGACATTCCTGCGGACCGTGACGGGCGATTGCAATTTTCTAGGTGGCGCTAGAGAGCCATTTTTGGACTTTCCTGGAATGTTTTGACATGGTCACCAGCTCTATGCGATTTTTTACGAGTCTTCCAAATTTGGTGAGTTTTTGAGCGTGGCTAGGGGGTCAAATATGAGTGCAACGGAAAAGAAAAAAAATATATAATAATAATAATAAGAAACATTCGAAATACAATATATAATTTCGCCACCAGGTAGTGGCCGCGCCCCCTTCGGGGGCGCGGCCACTCTGAGGGGGTCAGGGGAGGTCCTGGATGAGTGTGGGGCCTCCTGCGGAGGCCCCACACTTTTGGCGACGACGAAATCCAAAAGAGACCTGCCGTTGGCTGGGCCTAGGGCCCACCCGTTGGCGAGGTCCCTAATTAAAGCTGCAAGCAGCATTGGTCGGGACCTCGAGATTGCCCGTCGGGGGGGTGGCTATGAACGGTTAATTAAAAAAAATATTATTTAAGGAAAAAAAAAAAAAAAAAAATTAGTACTTTTATTTTGAAAAAACGGCGTCGGAACCAGCTAATTAGCTAGTGATGTGTGACCGCAGCACCCCCATTAGGCAACCTACCAAATTTTAGCTCAATCGAACAATGTTTACTAGCATGCTAACGGGCATGCTATGCCGCAAGCTAGCGGATACACCTGAAAATCTCAGTGTGGTACTCCCCAGGTTGCCCCGATCCCAAATCTGGTCTTACTTCAATTCTAGTGTGAATGACACTGCACTTATGGAACAATAAAGGTTTTTCAAAAACTTCCACCGACATGAATTATATGGCCTCAGGCCAGGCCTCCTACGGAGGTCAGTGTGGGACATGAGACTGACCTGGTGGAGTGCCGGGCCTAGGAGGCCCGGCCTTTGTCGGCGTGAACGAAGGTGTGAATGATGCATCAATGAAGGTTTTTCACAAACTTTCACCGACATGAATTACATGTCTCAGGCCAGACCTCGTACAGGTTTTGCATGTCCTCATGACAGGAGAACATGAGACATGAGAGTGAGGTCAGGTCACATGAGAGTAACCTGACCTGAGAATGACTGGTGAGGTCACTCTCAGGTCAAACTGCAGGATATGACAGGCTGTCAATCACACAGCAGTGATGAGCCTGAAGCTACAGGAAGCTGCCCATATATGGAGTGATGCACTGACCAATCACAGTGGAGAATTTCACAGCTGCGCCGAGCGCGGACACTCTGACGTCAGAGTGAGCCAGAGAGGATTATATTAGAAGATTTTGCGAACAACTGCTCTTAATCTATACTTATCGGGGGAGTATGTGGATAAAAATACCATACTTTTGTAGGGATTTTTGTTCTCTTTCAGAATGTGTGGGTTTGGAAGCAGTCGGAGGTAAACTTTGGACACCAGGGTGCGCTGTTTGGCGACAACGCCGGATATCTCCCATCAGGATTCAATGTAAAAATGTAGAATGAAAAAAATGTTACTGTGTCGCTTTAACTCGTCATTCTGGGAACTTGTTTTGGAATTTCTCCCACATATGTTACATCCTCTTGTTCGGCAGGGTCTTGCGGTCGTGGCGATGCCCTCGGTTTGTGGCTGACAGTCACGGTTCGCAAACAGTTAAGAGTAGTTCGGGGAGTTTAAAATCGTTGATTTTGTGGGAGAATTTTCCGTTTCCCCATGTTAATGGATGACAGGAGCCAAAAAGGCGATAAGGGGGTGGGGAGCTTTGACGGCTAATAAAAATTAAACTGGACTAGGTAAGAAAATTTCCCTCTAGAGTTCAGTAGTAAACAATCTCCTCTATTTTTGTATATCTCAATTTAACCGATACGACCTTCGCCCTATGATGGTTTAGATTTTCCGTTTCTGCCTTTTTCTCCCTTTTTTGGGTGAACACCTTACTTTGAAAGGCAAATAGCGGCCTTCCTGTTGGAGTTAGGTCAAAAGTTAGAGCGCGTGAGTCGTAGGGCTCGAGTAGACGAACAAATTTCGTATTCGCGACATTTCTCTACGACATTCCTACGGAGCGTGGCGGGTGATTTAAATTTTCTAGGTGGCGCTAGAGAGCCATTTTTGGACTTTCCTGGAATGTTTTTACATGATCTTCTGAAGGCTGCGACTTTTCACGAGCCATCCAAATTTGGTGAGTTTTTGAGCGTGTTTAGGGGGTCAAATATGAGCGTAAGTGAAAAGAAAAACAAAAAACAAAAAATATATAAGAAACATTCGAAATACAATATACAATTTCGCCACCAGGTAGTGGCCGCGCCCCCTTCGGGGGCGCGGCCACTCTGAGAGGGTCAGGAGAGTAACCGGATGAGTGCGGGCCCTCCTTCGGAGGGCCCGCACTTTTGGCGACGACGAAATCCAAAAGAGACCTGCCGTTGGCTGGGCACAGGGCCCAGCCGTTGGCGAGGTCCCTAAATATATAATAAACATTCGAAAAACAATATATAATTTCGCCACCAGGTAGTGGCCGACGCCCCCTTCGGGGGCGTCGGCCACTCTGGGAGGGTCAGGAGAGGGCCTGGATGAGTGCGGGCCCTCCTTCGGAGGGCCCGCACTTTTGGCGACGACGAAATCCAAAAGAGACCTGCCGTTGGCATGGGCCTAGGGCCCATGCCGTTGGCGAGGTCCCTAATTAAAGCTGCAAGCAGCATTGGTCGGGACCTCGAGACTGCCCGTCGGGGGGGTGGCTATGAACGGTTCAAAATATTTGCTTAAATATTAAAAAAAAAAAAAAAAAAATTTTTTTAATGACTTTTATTTTGAAAAAACTGCGTCAAAACCAGCTAATTAGCTAATGATTTGTGATCGCAGCAACCCCATTAGGCTACCTACCAAATTTCGGCTCAATCAGACAATGTTTGCTCGCATGCTAACAGGCATGCTAAGCCGCAAGCTAGCCAAGCTGCCTGAAAATGTCTCTTGGGTACTCCCCAGATGGCCCCGATCCTGAATGTGGTCTTACTTCAATTCTAGTGTAAAAGACACAGCACTTATGGCACAATGAAGGTTTTTCAAAAACTTCCACCGACATGAATTATATGGCCTCAGGCCAGGCCTCCTACGGAGGTCAGTGTGTGACATGAGAGTGACCTGGTGGAGTGCCGGGCCTAGGAGGCCGGAGTGGATCTGTCTGTCTGTCTGTGAGTGAGTGGATCTGTCCTTCTGTCTGTCTGTCTGTGAGTGACTGAGTGGATCTGTCTGTCTGTCTGTCTGTCGGTCTGTCTGTCTGTGAGTGAGTGGATCTGTCTGTCTATCTGTCTGTGAGTGAGTGAGTGTGACAGTGAGTGTCTGTCTGTCTGTCTGTCTGTCTGTGTGTGAGTGAGTGTGAGAGTGAGTCTCTGTCTGTCTGCCTGTCTGCCTGTTTGTGTGTCTGTCTGTCTGTGTGTGAGTGAGTGTGAGAGTGAGTGTCTGTCTGTCTGTCTGTCTGTCTGTCTGTGAGTGAGTGTGAGAGTGAGTGTCTGTCTTTGTCTCTGTCTGTCTGCCTGTCTGCCTGTTTGTGTGTCTGTCTGTCTGTGTGTGAGTGAGTGTGAGAGTGAGTGTCTGTCTGTCTGTCTGTCTGTCTGTCTTTCTGTCTGTCTGTCTGTGAGTCAGTGTGAGTGTCTGTCTTTCTGTCTGTGAGTGAGAGTGAAAGTCTGTCTTTCTGTCTGTCTGTCTGTCTGTGAGTGAGTGTCTGTCTGTCTGTCTGTCTGTCTGTGAGTGAGTGAGTGTCTGTCTGTCTGTCTGTCTGTAGGTGTGAGTGTGTGCGTACACTGTTGGTGTGTATGTAAGGGCCCTATATCTCTGAGTCTCTGTCTGTCTGTTTGTAAAAGTAGACATGAGACATGGATTAAATTGACACATCATACATCAGTCATCAAAAAAGTCCCAAAAACATAATACAAAGCAATTCAGCATTAACCATCATATTTTCGTGTGTGGAAATTAGGAGAGTAATGATTCTTACAGGCGGATTACGTCTCCCACGATACAAATCAATGCATCAGAGGCGGCGGGTGACCTGACCAAGATGGCGCCTGAATCACGTCTGGGAGCAGGAACCGGATGTGACGTCACACCGGAAGTGACGTTCCAAGCTTGTTTACATCGGTTGTTTCATGCGGCGTGCGTCTCCTCCTGCACTCGTCTCAGTTTGAGTCGAACGTTTAACAGTTCAGAGTTTTGTTCCTGAAAGACGCGGACATCGGATCCAGGTGGGAGAAACTCTAGTCTGCGGCCGAGGGACTGAAACACTCCGGTGTCGCTGCTACATGCCGTGGAGGAGCAGGAGAGTGACGGAGCCAGGAGGTTCAGAACACTGTGGAGCGTCACGTCATAGCGGTAAGAAAGTGATGAACTGCATCAAGAAACGTGTGCTGTAATTATTAACAAGCCACCGCGAGCCGTCGTAAAGTCAGAAATACTGATTATGACCGGATTGTTTATCCAGGTGAGAGGAGAATGAATGCACGTTTCACCTGTTTCACCTGTAGCTAGAATATGATCATGAACATTTAAATTCATGCTTTGTACATGAAACATGAATGATGAAGCTGTGGCTCTGAACCAGAACAACTTCATTGTACTACAAAGAAGCAGATGTGTAAATACACAATACATCCAGCAGCTGAAACTTGGTGAGATTATATGCTATTATATACGGCACTGAACAGTTAAACACTACTACCTCAGACTATCTACCTCATACTGTGTGCAATACATCAAACTCCATATTACTGTGCAATAACAGGTACCTTGTGCTCAACCGCACATACTTATTAGCCAAGGTACCTCAGGCAGCTACATTGGTATTTTACATAACTTATTATCGGTCGTTTCTTTTAACTGTTTACATTACTGCACTATGTCCTTGGGTGTGTGTGAGCGGGACTGTGTGAGAGCTGAATGTGTGTGTGAATGTTTAAGTTATTCTGTATATATGGTGCGTCTGCTGAGATGAATGAATGCTGAATGTGAGAATGGCTGCTGTGTTTATTGTGTGTCTACTGTGTGTTTTTAGCTACACCGTAATTTCGTTGTGCAATTTATTGTACAATGACAATAAAAGCTTCTAATCTAATCTAATTCTAATCTATTAATTCATGTGTGATGTATTGATTGATGGATTCAACTTGTTGTCATTACAAATGTAACGAAATGCAGTTTAGCATCCAACCAGAATTGCCAGTAAGAGATATTACCTACACATACACACTGACATATATAAATAATCCATCAATAGGGAACAGTGTGTAGTTGCTGTTGCTAGAAATGATGTAGACATTATATGACATGAAGGTGTTTAACAGGTTTCAGGGTGAGACTTCAGTAAAGTGCTGCTCTGTGGAAGAAGCTGTCTGCTAGCCTGCTGGTTCTGTCAGGTGAGATGGTGAACCTCATGGCCCCCCATGGAGCGAGTCAAAAAGAACATTGTTGAAAGCCTCGGGGACCAGGATTTGTTTGATGATGTGAAAAGATGCTCTAAATGAACTTGTCCTCTCCTCTCTGCTTCAGCAGGTGGGTGCTGGACGTGTCCTCCTCTGGAGACGGCGCTTTGACAAAAGTTGCACTCGGCCGTTGAACTTTTCTCCTCCTGTAGCGTCAAATCATTCCACACGGCAGACATGAGTCTAGTGATGCTTCCAGTGGATGGAAGCATCACTAGTAAGAATGCTAAAGCACTGTAAACTCCTGGTGTCAAATGTATGTTGTTGCTACTAAAGCGGCCATGTCCTGTTTCTGATTGTCCTTCCAACAGTGGTGGAGCTCCAGCAGCCCAACCTACTGGTCCACTGGCACATCCAACCCACAGTGTTGTTCCTCCACCTTCCACTCAGGTAACCTGTGTTCTATGTGACCATCTGCAGCAGCTGGAACCATCAACTGAGTGCTATTCAAGATGGTGTTGACCAAGCTTTCAATGATGTCAGTCCCTGTTTGCTCTTCACTTCTCACAAGGACCATGTGTGCTTCATGTCTTTAACAAACCACATTTGAACAACGACCAAGCCATTTGAGATTGCAAACAACTTTCTGCTTTGTCCCATGACAATATTGCTTTTTGCTCCAAAGGCAGAATGTGTATCAAGAATTGTCAAAGCACTGCATTGACAGTAAACAGGTCCTGGTTCAAGTGTGTAAATCAGTGGATGGCTGTGTCACTAAATATATGAAACAGCAGGAAGTCATCAAGCTGACGCTGAATGATGAGTCTATTTTATTAGTCACTGAAGACAAACACGGAGGATGTCACATGTATTTGTACATTATTATGATGGTGTTTGGGCTGAATGCTTCCAGATCATAGCAAACATTGATGTTAATGCTGAACACTTGACAGAGATGTCAATGTAGCAAACTGAGTGTCCAACATGAGAATAAAGTGATCTAGACTGTGTGTCTGTCTCTGACCTTTGTTCAAGCTTCAACACGTCACTCAAAATGTGTTTGTTGATGTTTGGTGCTGAGAAGAGGAGGCTGTGAGCACCTTTCACTGCTGTTCTGGCTCAACGGCACTTCACCGGTGACAAGAAACCAGCTTTATTCCAGGGGTGTCCACAGTGGGTCCTGCAGGCTTCAGGTCTCTTCCAGGAACAGCAGATGTGATTACAATGAGGGGCTGGCAATTTGGCCTGTTCACAAGCTTGGTGATGACATCACTACATTTAGGTTTGAGCTGGAGTGTCACTGAGTGTTATGATGGTGGTTTTCAGTTGAAATGGGAGTCTCTGTGGGAGCCAGGAAGCAGCGTTGGACGTGTATGACGCGAGGACACGGAACCACGAGGACAAGAGGATTTCCACCGGCTGAAGAGTGAAGAGGATGTGCTTCTCCACAAAAATCTGATTTATCAGACGTGAAACAGTGGTTTTTACAAATGTTGCCTTTTTTTAATCAATTCCACAAATATAATTAAGATTAAACAAACTCAATACTGGTTGTGGGGCAGAAATTAATAGTTACTAAAATGTAAATGAATAAAATAAGTAGTGTGTATATATATAAAATAAAATGTTTACTTTGATAGACAGTGTAGGAAAGAGTGAGTCAATGAGACAGTCTCTGCATATAAAGTGACTTCTTCCCACTAAAGCAGAACAAAACAAAAGTTTTAGTGATTAAGTGCAGGTGAGCCGCTTGTACTGAGGCAGAGTGACGTCACCAGGCTGCGCATGCTAGCTGCGCACTGGCTGTGCTCCGGCGCTAGCCGTTAGCGTTAGCTTGAGGTCTTCCGGGACTAATATAACCTTGAACTTAATGTTAAACTCCAGAGGACGCCCAGCGTTTCATTCTACATCTCCAGGGTGAGTGGCTGTGCGCTGGTGATGTTTGTAGACGCTCCGAGACCGGCTTTTTTATCGTAGCATTGCACTTGTTGTGTTAGCAACGAACGCTAACATCGCCCATCTGATGACTGACAGTTGTCCTGGCCAATCACATTTCCAAGCCCGCGCAAATTCTCCGCGTCTTATTGGTCAATGTCAGCGTTCGTCAGAACTATAAATTGAGACACCGCCCCACAATCGTCCTCTTTTCTCATATTACGTGAGCTAGAGAGCCGTGCTTTTTTTCCATAGGTAGAAGATTTTATATTTTCCACTTTTTTGGATTTGAGGACCGGAGGACATCGTTGGATTCGTGTTTTTTCTTCATCCAGAGTTTTTCATCGGTTGTATTTTCACCGTTTTGAGCAAACTTGGAGAGCGGAGGTGAGTCCTTCTAGAACATTCTGTGTGTTGAACTTTTGAAGATGTGGAAAAAGTCCCTGTTTTCCAAGTGAACTTTATTTAAAGTGGTTCCTGATATTGGGGGAAGTTTTCTATGTGCTCTGAGTGATGTGAAAAGTTAAAATTGTGTTGTTTTATGACTTGTGTGTAGCAGTTAGCTGCTAGGCCGCAGCCTCAATCAGGTGTATTATGTGAAGCTGGCCCCCACCCCTCCTGAGAATATGTGAAAATACTCTCAAATGTTTGTACTGGAACAATTATCGTTTTGCTGCTTTGGTTTTGGCATTATGAAGTTCAGTGGGCCTCTGAGTGATGTGAAAAGTTATAATTGTGACGCCCGGGGCCTCACAATTATAGGCCCAAGACCTGAGGCCCAGCGCCCATGAACTTAACAATGCAATGACGCAGTGTTTCAGTGGGCCAGGCCTCGGGCCGTGTCGTTTTGCTGACTTGGTTTTTAACATATTTGGTGAATAATGTGCGTAAAATAATGTGTGTAAAAGGCCCTCTTGAGGCGCTGGCGCCACGCCCTAGGCCTGAGGAGGGCCTCACTGAAACACTGCGTCATTGCATTGTGAAGTTCATATAAGTCGTCCAAACTGAACAGAAATTGGTTCTCGTCATTGGTTCTGCATTAGTACGGCTTTTTCCTGAAATCATTATCGTTTTGCCGCCTTGGTTTTTAACATATTTGGTGAAAAATGTGCGTAAAAGGCCTGAGAAATGCCGAGTCATTGTGATGTTCATATAGTCCTGTGTCGAAACTGAACGCACACAGACACAGGCGCGCACACACACAGAGACAGGCGCGCACACACAGAGACAGGCGCACGCACACAGAGACCCACACACTGAAGCACGCACAAACAGAGACGCACGCACACAGAGACGCACGCACACACTGAAGCACGCACACAGAGACGCACGCACACACTGAAGCACGCACAGAGACCCACACACTGAAGCACGCACAGAGACCCGCACACTGAAGCACACACAGACAGACACACTGAAGCACACACAGAGAGACACACTGACGCACACACAGAGAGACACACTGACGCACACTGAAGCACACACAGAGAGACACACTGACGCACACTGAAGCACACACAGAGAGACACACTGACGCACACTGAAGCACACACAGAGAGACACACTGACGCACACTGAAGCACACACAGAGAGACACACAGACCCACACTGAAGCACACACAGAGAGACACACTGACGCACACTGAAGCACACACAGAGAGACACACTGACGCACACTGAAGCACACACAGAGAGACACACAGACCCACACTGAAGCACACACAGAGAGACACACTGACGCACACTGAAGCACACACAGAGAGACACACTGACGCACACTGAAGCACACACAGAGAGACACACTGACGCACACTGAAGCACACACAGAGAGACACACTGACGCACACTGAAGCACACACAGAGAGACACACTGACGCACACTGAAGCACACACAGAGAGACACACTGACGCACACTGAAGCACACACAGAGACACACAGAGACCCGCACACTGAAGCACACACAGAGAGACACACTGACGCACACTGAAGCACACACAGAGAGACACACAGACCCACACTGAAGCACACACAGAGAGACACACAGACCCACACTGAAGCACACACAGAGAGACACACAGAGACCCGCACACTGAAGCACACACAGAGAGACACACAGACCCACACTGAAGCACACACAGAGAGACACACTGACGCACACTGAAGCACACACAGAGAGACACACAGAGACCCACACACAGAAGCACACACACAGACGCACACTGAAGCACACACAGAGAGACACACAGAGACCCACACACAGAAGCACACACACAGACGCACACTGAAGCACACACAGAGAGACACACAGAGACCTACACACTGAAGCACACACAGAGACCCACACTGAAGCACACACACAGAGACCCACACACTGAAGCACACACAGAGAGACACACAGAGACCCACACACAGAAGCACACACACTGAAGCACACAGAAGCACACACACTGAAGCACACACACTGAAGCACACACACAGACGCACACTGATGCACACAGACGCACACACACTGAAGTACACACACAGACGCACACTGAAGCACACAGAGAGACACACTGAATTTGACATAACCAGGAGCCGTAAAGTGAAAACGGCTTCATAGATGCTGCAGTGAGTGATGCGTTCAGGTGCTGGTTAACATGTCTTCAGCCTGCTGTGTGATCATTTCCAGAGCTGAGGGGCTCCTCCAGTGGCCACAGTGTTGATTTTGGTGCCATACAGCATGTTTTGATGGCTTCTTAGAGTGTGTGCTCATGTTGTCCTCCTCTGAACTGCTCCATGTTAAATGTTGTGCACTCTCCTATTGGACTGACATGTGACTCAGAGCAGCACCATGACGTCATTAGCAGTCACAATGGTGGGACTTTAAACCCTGGTTTAAAAACACTGTGTGGTTTCAAATGCAGGAGTTTTGACATGTGTATCAGTACTAATATATGTTGTAACGGTGTAGAGACGTTCATGCCCATAACATAAGAGCAACTTCCCACATTAACAAGCTGCAGAGCTCCTACAGTAGCAACATTTAAAAAACAACAACAAATGCTGGAACGTCATCCGTGGACGACTTGTCCTCAATCATGTGTGTCTCCCTGTCTGTGTGTTGTCAGAGGTCATGACCTTGCTCTCTAAGCCAGCAGACATTCAATTAGGATGCTGCTTTGTTGTGTGGAGAAGAAAATAGTCTGCTTGTGCTCGTGTGTGTGTAGCTGGAGATGTTTAGAGAGGCTCTGTGACTGTAACACACACACACACACACACACAGACACATACAGACACACACACACACACACACACACACTGACACACACAGACACACACACATAGATACACACACACAGACACACACACACACACACATAGAGACACACACAGACACTCCCACACACACCCCCACACACAGACACACACACACTCCCACAGACCCACACACACACACACACACTCCCACAGACCCACACACTCACACACATAGACACACACAGACACTCCCACACACACCCCCCCCACACACACACACACACACTCACACAGACACATATAGCCACACACAGAGACACACATCCACACACCCCCCCCCCCCACACACACACACACACACAGTTGTTTTCCAGCAGCTCCAGCCTCTAAGTGTGTAAATGGATGCGGTTTGTAAGTATGATGGAATCAGTCACTCGTCTGTCTCTCTGCTTTGAGGATGTTGAACTAAAGTGTTTTGTTGTTGAATTGAATTCCAGATGCCCCGTAAGAAGACCCACCGTCTGGCTCGGGCCCTGAAGGAGAAGGCGGAGTGGAGGGCCGAGCCGGCCGTCCCGGAGTTCCTGCCTCGTACGTATAAGACGTTTTCCATGTTGAGCCCACGTACATCTTCACATATGTAAAGTGCACGTCTTGTTTACACCCTCTGCTTTGAACCTGTGTCTCGACAGGCCGTGGCACGGGGCTCCGGCATCGCGTGCGGAAGTGGCCGGTGTCGGAGCTTACCAAGAAGTCCCGACGCTTGGTCACTCCTCCCCGGGACCCGGAGAAGAAGGTAGGAGTTGGTCTTGCTTCGTGTGTCTCTTGCCTTGCCAGCTGTAAGGAGCCGTGGCTGATGTCTCTGTTAAAAAAACCTTGTCCCCTGTTCCCCAGACCGTGTTCGTCATCGGGGACTCTCACCTGAGGGGCGTGGTGGACGGCTTCGTGGCCATTCCGGAGGGGCAGGTTAGTTTTGCTTTCCTGTCTGTTCCAGGTGCCGCGGCCAGCCAGCTGAGGACGGAGGTGCAGCACACGGTCCTCCCCTGGACCCCGGACGCCGTGTGTCTGCTGGCCCCCAGCAACAACCTGACGGCCAGCAGGACCATCGGTGAGGCGGCGGTGGACTTCGCGGACCTCCTGGCTACGGTCTGCAGCCGCTGGCCCAAGGTGTGTTGATTTATTTCTTGTTGTTGTTGTGTGAATGCTTCTGAGAGGAGAAAGCTTGAATGACGTTAATAACACTTGAATGTTGTTGTGTTTCCCCCCCGAGGTTTTCGTGCTCGAATTCCCTGGGCGCTTGAACGTGGAGCCTGTGGTGCAGCGGCTGCTGGTCCAGGAGTACCACCGCGTCGCAGCGCGCATGGGTAAGTTGATGGTTGCATCTTTACTGGTCTCGCCATTCCATGATCTTGTTTTGACTTTTTTATTTTTTTTTATTTTTTTTTTATATTTACATTTTTTTTGTTTTTTTTGTTTTTGTGTGTCACTGTATGTGTAAGATTAAATTCCTGACACGTGTTTGTTTTTCTCTGTTTGTCCGTCAGGGGTGCCCTTCGTGTCTGTGGCGCAGGACCTCCCACTGAGTCGGTTGGAGCTGTGGTGCCACGACGGTGTAAGTACAGCACATTTTGTTGTGGGAGGAGTTTGTTTTCTGTCACGTGTGACACGCACGTGCGGTGAAGTTTCTGACGCGTCTTCACTGGTTTTCTAGATCCACCTGAGCGACTCCGACGGGATGCCGGTCCTGGTGCAGCTGCTGTGGGACGCTAGCGTCCAGCAGCTGGCACCTCCGCCCGAGCGCCCGGTGTCTCCCCGGACACCGCCGCGTGCTCGGGTGGCTCCCAGGGTGGTGGTGACGGGAACGGTCCCCGTGCCCCGTCGCACCAACCCTTGGGAGTGGACGACGGTTGGACAAGGGCGAATGGTAATGTGTTTTTCTCAGTCGTCCTGTGATTGGAGGTTTATGACCTTTTCTTGGGACCAAAAACCAACTCAGTCTTGTCTTGTGTTTTTCAAAGGCTGGAACATCTGTGCTCCGACGGCCTGCCCTCCCGTCCAACCCGGTGTGGTTCAGCGGGGCCATGTTGGAGGCCATGGAGAAGGTCTCGCCTTCTTCTGGTTCCGACGGCCCTGCTGGGCCACCAGCTGGCCAGGTGAGACACCACACACTCGTACGCACTGTGGACGACCACACGTGAAGACCGCCGTTCACCAAACACTGTTTTTTCTCTCTCCAGAGCCCCCGCCGGGTGCGTCGGCCCAAAGCCGTTCCACGGAGGAAGCGGCAGGTTGGTATTTACACACCTGATTGACGTGCGCTTTATTGACGTGGAGGGAGTCGGACTGAGGAAATTAATCAGTGAGAGATCTTTTGTTCTTTGTAGGCACCGGCAACACCGTCGCCTGTCAGGAAGACCGTGGCTGCTTCTCCGTCCGGCCCAGCAGTGAAGCAGGTCAGTCCACGTTTTGATACGCCGTGTGGCTCAGCTAGCACACGTTGGCACGTTAGCCCACAGTGCAGTTTGTTTGCAGAGCACCCGAATGACCTTTGCTCATTTTCTCTCGTCTCATCTTTGTGTCAGGGGGAGGCGTCGGCGCAGGAGTCCCGGGAGGAGGTGGTGCCGGAGGTGGTGGAGGACGTTCCCGCTGCGTGCCCCGCCGTGCCGACCGAGTCCACCGTCCAGGAGGGAACCCGGACTCCAGCCAAAGCTAAGTCTCCTTTTCTCCCTCCTGTTTCTCGTGGTGCACTGTCAGGCCAGTCAGTTGTTGAGGTTGGTGTGGTGAGGTTGGAGTCGCCCTCTGCTGCAGCGGCAGTAGTGACCGACCCTCAGACAGGGACTAGATTGACAAAGGTCGTACAGGGATCCTTTAGCCAGTCAAACGGTGGTTTTGATCGCAGCGTGCAGTGCATGGCCATAGCTGCAGCCAGCTTGGCCAGACACACAGTCCAGAGCGTGTTTTCATGGGAGAGGCGTGATCTGGATCGCACTGTCATCTTAGGCGACAGGCTGTATTCAGATCTAAAGCACAAGAAGTTGATTACAGACCCTACAGGATTTCTTTACGTGTCCCAATTGCCCGAGGTGGTTACGGTAGGCGAGCAGGTGTTTGGTTTGACTCGTGGTGAGGAGGTGTCGGGTACGATAGGCGTGAACGAAGGACCCTCAATCGACGCCAGGGTGACCTTCAGTCTGCTAAACGGACTGAAGAAGATCTTCAGTGAGCACAACATGTGTCTCCTGACGATGTGTACTAACACTTCTGCCATCATCTGTGAGGATGGACGGTTCGCCGTGGTGGACAGTCACTCACGGAACAACCTTGGTTTGCCACTCGAGAACGGTACCAGCGTGGTTCTGCAGTTTGCTTGTCTTGACGACCTGCACCGCTACATCCTTGGTTTGGCCGAGTGCTTTGATTTACCGGAGAAGTTGTTTGAGCTGGCTGGCATCGTCATCAGTGGGGGTGGCGGTCCAGCGCCCCCTGGTGTTTCTGTGGAGAGTCACGTCGCTGAGATGAGTTCTCCTCCACCACCAGGGGGCAGGACATGGGCTGAGGTTTGTGCTGCTCGTCCAGCGCCGCCTGGTGTTTGTGTGGAGAGTCACGTCGCTGTGATGAGTTCTCCTCCACCACCAGGGGGCAGGACACTGGCTGAGGTTTGTGCTGCCAGTCCAGCCCTGTCGGCTGTTTCTGTGCAGACATTCTCCAGCGAGCTCAGTAGTGGTTCCACTGCAGAATCGGTTGTTGATGGCACGAAGAGAAAGGTTTCTTTTGGCACTCGCAGGTCAAAGAAATCTAGGCGTTACGACGTTAGCGAGGTCGACTCGGACGTAGAGTTTATTAGCTCGGTGAGGAATGAGGAGCTGGTCTTCCGTCCTCTTGATGTGGAGGTGTGTAGGGCTTTGTGTTCACGTTTGAAGGTAGACTATGTGAAGGTCGGTGGTCCCCTGTCCACACGGGTTGGTTTGCTAGGTGCTCCGTGTAGGAACGAGAAAGTAGTGGCTGATGGGAACTGCTTCTTCCGAGCCATCGCTCAGGCTGTGAGTGGTTCCCAGAAGCAGCATCGCAGCATTAGGCTCACTGTGTGTAAGGCGTTAGAGAAGGAGGCCAGGAGGTACCACAGTCTTTTGAGGAGCCAGTATTCTTCAGTCTCTGAATACGTCCAGCAGTCCAGGATGAGATCCGTGGGCACTTGGGCCACAGAGATGGAGATTCAGGGAGCAGCTGATTGGTTGGGAGTGGATATTTTTACTTTTATGGATGGTCGGTGGATAAAGTACAGCTGTGCTAGTCAGGGTTTGTCAGGACAGGCCATCTACTTGGAGAACAGTCAGGGCTGCCATTTTGAAAATGTTGTGTGTGTTTCTGAGCCTGGTCTGCGCTGCTGTTACGGTTACTGTAAAGTTAGAGAAGTGACAGGGTACAACTTGAGGTGTAGCGTGAGAGAGGAGCTAGGTTTAGATGTGGGGGGATCTGAGGATGAGAGTGTAGGATCAGATGAGGGTGTAGAGGTTCATGATGAGGCTTTAGCATTTCAGAGTGAAGGCAGTTATTGTAAAAATACATCGCTCAGAGTTGGGGTCAAAGAGGGGCGTTTAAGTAGATATCAAGAAAATGTGAAGTATAGAAAGAAGGTTAAAGCACGGGGTTTAAATATGTATAAAGAAAACCTGCAGTACAGACAGAACATTAAAGAGCGGAGTTTAACTAGATATAGAGAAAACGTGCAGTACAGACAGAACGTTAAAGAGCAGAGTTTAACTAGATATAGAGAAAACATGCAATACAGACAGAACGTTAAAGAGCAGAGTATAACTAGATATAGAGAAAACATGCAGCATAGACAGAATGTTAAAGAGCAGAGTTTACGTAGATATAAAGAAAAAATGCAGCATAGAGAGAACATATTAAAATGGAGAGAAATTGTTAAACGCAGGTATCATGGCAGTTTAGAGTACAAACAGAGACTTAAAGACATGAGCATGAAAAAATATCAGGACAGTGCAGATCATAGACAGAGGGTGAAAGACTTGAGCATTAAAAAATATGAGGTCAGTGCAGATCATAGACAGAGAGTGAAAGACTTGAGCATTAAAAAATATGCTGACAGTGCAGATCATAGACAGAGAGTTAAGGACATCAGCAGAAAAAAATACAGCAGTGCAGACCAGAGGCAGAAGGTTAAGAGTCGTGTACGGTTGACCAGGAAGCAGAAGCAGGAGAGGTCACAGGACTTTAGTTTCGTCATGACTCAGTTTTTAGAGAAGGTTCGAGATGGACCAGAGTTTGTTTGTTGTGTTTGTCAGAGATTATTGTTTAAGTACCAGGTGCTGAGTTGTGACAGGCAGGCTTATCGTAGTGAGGCGTCGGCTCGTGTAGCAGGACGGTGCATCAGTGACGACTATTTACACACCTGTAATGAGGAGTGTGCTGTGCCGTGCCGGCTGGTGCCCTCTAGAGGCCAGCTGTGGATCTGCTACACTTGCCATGGTAAGGTTGGTAAAGGTGAGATGCCAGCTGAATGCTGGATCAATAACCTGAAGTTAGATCCCATTCCTGCAGAACTGGGATGTTTAAACAGCATAGAGCAGCACCTGGTAGCTTTACATATCCCCTTCATGAAGGTTTTGGCCTTGCCTAAGGGGGGTCAGAACGGGGTGCATGGGCCGGTCACCTGTGTACCAGCCAACATTGTTCAGACCAGTAATGTATTACCCAGGTCCAGTATGGAAGGGTCTTTGCTACAGGTTAAGTTAAAGCGTAAGTTAACTTACAAGGGTCATTATGAGTACCAGTTTGTAGACGCATTACGTGTGAGACAGGCGCTAGCTTATCTAAAGAGGACCAACAGCTACTATAGGGACATAGAGTTCAATGAAGAGTGGGTCAATGAGTTTTGTAGGCAGCAGGAAGAGGAAGAGACCAGGTTAGCTGGTGAGGAAGAGGAGGGTGAAGTTGAGGAAGAGGTGACCCACCAGGAGGATGATGAGGTAAAGGACGAGGAAGAAGCTGTAGAGGTAGAACCAGCAGATGTAGTCCAAGATGAAATGTTACATGACAGACAGCAGCACTGCATGTTCCAGGACACTTGTCTCATGCCTGTTGACATTGGTCAGGAAGCTTTAGACCAGTATTTTGAGGACATAGTCAACATTGCGCCTGCAGAGGGCAACAGTCCAGTTAAGTTGCTCTCTGACAAGACAAACGAGGCTAAATGTTTCCCCGTCTTGTTCCCGTCAGGTACTAAGACCTTCCATGATTTGCGGTTGAATCATTTGACGTTGTCTAGATATTTAAATAACAGGATCATGAATGCCGACGGTCGTTTTGCGAGTAATGTTGAATACATATTTTTTGCTCAGTACATGTCCGAGTTAGAGCAGGTGGTTTCTAGTATTTCCGTGGCGTTGCGTAAGGGTAAAGGAGGTCAGGCGTCTAGGAGGATTAATCAGCGCATGCTGATGGACGAGGAGGCTCTGAAGAGGCTTCTAGAGTTCGACGACGGTTACAGGTTTTTGCGACCTATTAGAGGTACTCCGGCGTTTTGGCAGGGCGCTCAGAGAGACATCATGGCTGCTCTCCGTCAGTTAGGGATTCCTACTTGGTTTGTTTCATTTTCGTCTGCGGACATGCGCTGGACTAACCTCCTGACCAGCATCCTTAGACAGGAGGGCAGGTCGCAGACGGCGGAGGATTTAGAGTGGGCGGAGAGGTGCGAGTTGTTGCGTCGTAATCCAGTTACAGCAGCCAGGATGTTTGATTACAGGTGGCATTGTTTTCTGAAAGAGGTTCTTATGGCTCCTTGTCAACCAATTGGCAAAATCGTTGACTACTTCTATCGTGTTGAGTTCCAGCAGCGCGGCTCTCCTCATGTTCACTGTTTGTTTTGGATCGAGGGCGCGCCCCAAATTAGTAAGAACACAGATGAGGAGGTGGTGCAGTTCATCGACCGATACGTGTCGTGTGAGCTGCCCACAGACGATGACCAGTTATTGGACATTGTGTCATCGGTGCAAACGCATTCTAAACGACACTCTAAGACGTGTAGGAAGAACAAAACCACGTGTCGTTTCAATTTCCCCAAACCCGTGACTGCTAGAACGTTCATTTGCAGGAAAAAGGAATGCAAATGTGACAAAAACCAGTCAAAGGAGGCCGAGAAGGATCCTGATTCAGAAGACAAGCCAGTGTGTAAATGTTTTGAGGACCAGAGCGGCATGCCAAAAGAAGTAGCTCAGAGGGTTCTGGAAGGGATCAAGTGTGCAGTTAGAGCGGCAGCAGAAGGTGAGGTCCACTTTGCTAGCACTGAGCAGTTTTTTCAGAGTCTGGACATCAACCAGGACGTTATGGAGATGGCCTACAGGAGGGTAGAGAAGAAGACCACCGTGGTGTATAGGAGAGGGCTTGAAGAGGTCTGGGTCAATCAGCACAGTAAGCAGTTGTTGAAGTGCTGGAACGCCAACATGGACCTTAGCTATATCACCGACGCCTACGCCGTAGTCATATATATTATATCGTACATTACGAAAGCAGAGAGAGAGATTGGCCTTTTATTGAGCAATGCACAAAAAGAAGCAACCAAACAAGGGAATCTCTCTGCTAGAGAAGCTCTGAAGAAGCTGGGCAGTGTATATTTACACAACAGGGACGTTTGTGCGCAGGAGGCGGTGTTTAGGCTAACGAACATGCATCTGAAGGAGTGTTCCAGGAAGGTGGTTTTCATCCCCACCGGCTCCAACATAGTGAAGATGAGTTTACCCCTCAGCGTGTTAAAACAGAGGGCGGCGTCACATGAGCTGAGGACGGAAGACATGTGGATGACCAGTCTAGTGGACAAGTTCAAGTGCAGGCCTGGCGGGGACGTCTTTGAGGACATGTGTATAGCCACGTTTGCGTCGGAGTATCGTGTTCTCTCCAAGAACGAAAAGTCTGAGAAGAGAATCCCCTTGAGGAACGATTTGGGCTTCATCTTGAGGAGAACGCGATCTCAGTTTGCCGTCGTCCGTTACATGAGGTTCAACTTAGAGAAGCAGGAGGAGGCTCATTTCCAGAGTTTGTTGCAGCTCTTCCTTCCTTATAGAACTGACTCAGAGCTAAAACCTGAAGGCTTTGAGCTCTTTGCTCAGTTCTATAACAACGGACAGGTGACGTTCCACGATGGTTCCGTCCATTCGGTGAAGTCGGTGGTAGACCAGAACAGGGCCAGGTTCGAGGTGGACTGTGCTGAGCTAGAGGAGGCTCAGGAGATAGCTGAGCAGCTCCAGGGGGGCGAGGAGGACGCTTGGGGTGCACTCTGTCCTGAACAGGAGGTAGAACGCCGTGAATGTCTAGAAGAGGGACGGCAGCAGCAGGGAGGAGAGATCCCGGATGAGCAGCTACTGGACGTGCAGGAGAACGTTCCAGATTTAGTTGTTGGAGCTAAACAGGTCGCACAGTTAGAGAAGAACCGGTGCATCTTGTCTCGGAGCGAGGGTTTGTCTCTGGTTAGGTCTTTGAACGAGACACAGATGGCCGTGTTCTACCAGGTTAGGCAGTGGTGTTTGGAAAAGGTGATGGGGAAGAAGCCCAAGCCTTTACATGTGTTTGTGACGGGTGGTGCTGGCACGGGGAAGTCTCATTTGATCAGGGCTATTCAGTACGAGGCAGGGAGACTATTGTCCACACTTTGTCCTCAACCAGACGGGATTTCTGTTTTGTTAGCCGCGCCTACGGGCATCGCTGCTTACAATTTAAATGCAGCCACAATCCACCACACGCTGAGTATTGGCAAACACTCTGGCTTACCTTACGTTCCTTTAGGGGAAGATAAAGTTAACTCTCTGAGAGCCAAATTTAGTCACGTCCAAATTCTCATCATTGACGAGATCAGTATGGTTGATCACAATCTGTTGGCGTACGTCCACGGTCGTTTGAGGCAGTTGAAGCAGACGGGAGACTTTTCCCCGTTTGGTAACGTCAGCATCATCGCGGTCGGGGACTTCTACCAGCTGCCTCCCGTTAAAGGGAAGCCGCTGTATCGCAGTCAGGTAGGTGTGGACCTGTGGGTGAACTTCAGTGTGGTGCAGCTGCACACTGTGGTTAGGCAGAAGGATGGCGTGTTTGCAGGCCTGCTGAACAGGTTGAGAGTGCGCTCCAAGGACACCCCCATGTTAGACAGTGACGTTGAACTGTTGAAGTCGCGCGAGACCGGCGAGGAGAGCTCTGCCTTGCACATTTTCCCCACCAACGCACAAGTCAGTGAGCACAACCTCAAGCAGCTGTTTGAGGTTTGTCCTGACTTCATCACCATAGAGGCCCAGGACTACATGAACAATAGTAGGACCGGCAAGTTGGAGCTGATTGCAGGGCATCACAGTCGCGCGTCGGACACGTCCTTACAGGAGAGTCTGTGTTTGGCGAAGAACGCGCGCGTCATGTTGTGCAAGAACGTGGACGTGGAGGATGGCCTGGTCAATGGAGCGTGTGGCACGGTCACTCATATTGAGTTGAGAGAGAACGCAAAGTTTCCTCTCACAGTTTTTGTCAGATTTGACGAGGAGAGAATTGGCTTGGCGAGGAGGAAACAACGTGCACACGCGTCAGTAGAATGCCCACATTCTACTGCCATTGAGCCGCAGGAGGAGAAGGCCACCAAGCGTGGAGGTTTGCGCCGTCAGTTCCCTCTCAAGCTGGCCTGGGCCTGTACGGTGCATAAGGTGCAGGGGTTGACGGTGGACCGGGCCGTGGTTTGTTTAAAGAGGGTGTTTGCACCCGGGCAGGCGTACGTGGCGCTGAGTCGCGTCAGGACTTTGTCTGGACTGATCATCCAAGGTTTTAAAGAGAAGGTCATCTACTGCAAAGACGCCATCAAGGAGGCCGTGGACAGCATGCCTCCATTTTTGATTGAGCAGCCAAAGCCTTCATCAAGTACACACAGTTTCTCCCTGTACTTGATGAACGTTCAAAATTTAAGCCGCCACCTGGTGGACTTGGCGTCTTGCACGCGGCATTTACAGCCTACCTGTATTGCCGTCACAGAAACGTGGCTCACTGCACAGTCGTCATCAGACGCCGTCCAGATTGACGGCTACGTTTTCCACAGCCGCCCTCGAGCCTTGTGTTACAGTAGCAGCAACCCCAAATTGTTAGAGCTACAGCATCTAGAACATGGTGGAGTGGGCTTATACACTGTAGGCCATTTGGACTGTGACATTGTGCAGGTACCCGATTGTAATCTGGAGTGTTTGGTGTGCCTGTGTAACAACCTGAACGTAGTGATAGCCGTCATTTATCGCCCACCATGTTATCCAAAGTCTTTATTGTTTCAAAACCTGGGCAGGTTACTGGATCGGCTGGACGTCCTCAGTAACACAATTATAATGGTGGGAGATTTTAACGAAAACATCTTAAAGAGCACTTCAATCACCAAATTCATGGGAAGCAAAGGATTTGAGCAGCATGTGACACAAGAGACGACAGAGAAGGGAACTCTGATCGACCACGTTTATGTGAAAAGCAGGCGCTTTGATGTGGACTGTGCAGTGATTCCCACGTACTTCAGCGACCATGAAGGAATTCTGTGTACTTTGACTGAGAGAGATGATCAGGACCAGGACGGAGGCTTTGCTGGTGGTGAGGTGGACTTTGACATGGAGGCCTTGTTTGAGGAGGACTTGGATGGACAGTAGTCAGGAGACACATGTTGTTATTATGATCATTATTGTTGTTGTGGTTGTGTTCCTCTTGCGGCTGTTGCAGCTGGAGGACCAAACGTGGTGCTGGCCAGGAGGCTGGAGGGTTTTGGCGTGGTTGTGCCGGACGTCCTGTTTTCGTCTTTTCTTTCCTCTGGGGTGTAGTTGGGATTCTCTTGTGTTTCTTAGCCCGGTGTCGGTACTGGTTCGGCGGCCCTGTACAGGGTTGGGCCGTTGCCACACCCTTTTGTTTATTTGGCCGGACAGTCACGCCCATGTGGAGCTGAAACTGTGTCTCCTGTGAAAGAAGCAGTAATGATGATCATGATAGAATCTCTCCTGAACTGTGTTCCCTCCCTCTTGGTGGTCGTACCAGCAGACAAACAAGTCCCTGTACACAGTGGATTGTTTGTGTGAGTCAAACCAAGCTTCACCACAGTGCCCCTGGGCAAACGTAGTTTAACACTTGATCACGACTGGCAGAGCTTCTTCTTTGTCTAGGAGTTTTACTACTAGTTATTATCAGGTATTTATTGTTAGGCTTTTTAGTACATGTGAATTATGCGTATTTATCAGTGTTTTTACATTTTTATTCCATTTTAATTATCTCCATCAGTATTTGTAGATTTTTATTCCATTGTAATTATCTCCATCAGTGTTTTTACATTTTTATTCCATTTTAATTATCTCCATCAGTGTTTTTAGATTTTTATTCCATTTTAATTATCTCCATCAGTGTTTTTACATGTTTATTCCATTTTAATTATCTCCATCAGTGTTTTTAGATTTTTATTCCATTTTAATTATCTCCATCAGTGTTTTTAGATTTTTATTCCATTTTAATTATCTCCATCAGTGTTTTTAGATTTTTATTCCATTTTAATTATCTCCATCAGTGTTTTTAGATTTTTATTCCATTTTAATTATCTCCATCAGTGTGTTTAGATTTTTATTCCATTTTAATTATCTCCATCAGTATTTTTAGATTTTTATTCCATTTTAATTATCTCCATCAGTGTGTTTAGATTTTTATTCCATTTTAATTATCTCCATCAGTATTTTTAGATTTTTATTCCATTTTAATTATCTCCATCAGTGTTTTAAGATTTTTATTCCATTTTAATTATCTCCATCAGTGTTTTTAGATTTTTATTCCATTTTAATTATCTCCATCAGTGTTTTTAGATTTTTTTTATTATGAGGCTTGTATTTATTCAATTTAGTATAGAGTGCATCTTATTTATCTTAATCATGAGTATTTTTATCAGTGTTTGTAGGTTTTTATTCCATTTTAAAGAGTATTTTATCAGTGTGTAGATGTTCTTGTGGGACTTGTATTTATTCCGTTATATAGTGTAACTTATTTATCTTAATCACGAGTATTTTTATGAGTGTTTGTAGGTTTTTATTCCATTTTAAAGAGTATTTTTATCAGTGTGTAGATGTTCTTGTGGGACTTGTATTGACTCCATGTTAAAGAGTATTTTATCAGTGTGTAGATGTTCTTGTGGGACTTGTATTGACTCCATGATAAAGAGTATTTTATCAGTGTGTAGATGTTGTTGTGGGACTTGTATTGACTCCATGTTAAAGAGGGTGTAGTTTCATCAGGTGGACAGTGTGGACAGTAGAATCATGATGTCACAGCAGCAGTCGTCCACTTCAACCTCTCTGTTCTTCCTCATGTGTTCATACATGCTGTAGTGTTTGATTGATGTTGATGATTGTAACACAAGCTGATGTTCAGCACCAACATGTCATGTTGAACACATTGGGAAGACTTTTGAACAACCAGCTGTAAAATACTGACTGGCCTGCAGTGTGTCCATGTCTGTCTCTCTGTCTCTCTGTGTCTGTGTGTCTGTCTCTATCTCTCTGTGTGTCTGTCTGTCTCTGTCTGTGTGTCTATCTACATGTTTGTGTCTGTCTGTGTCTGTCTCTGTCTGTCTCTCCCTCTCTCTCTCTCTCTCTTTCCGTCCCCGGTCGTCCCACTTTAAAAACAAAAGACACCAATGATGATGATGATCACTGATTCTCTGAGATTCTCTGAGGTCTGGATGAGATGATGTGAAGCTGAGGTGTCTTCTTGTTTTTAATCTCTCTCTCTCTCACTCTCTCTCTCTCTCACACCAGTGTAAATGTGTCCAGTGGTTGTTCCAGGTGTGATTGTTCTCTCTCACACACACACACCAGTGTAAATGTGTCCAGTGGTTGTTCCAGGTGTGCTTGTTGTCTCCAGGTGACGGTGCTGCAGCGTCTCCAGGAGTCTCTGGACGTCCTGATGCTGATGTGGAGAGGACAGGACACCACTGTTCACTTCCTCCTGACTGTGTCCTTCAACTTCACTTGTTTCAATAAATGTTCCTGTTTGTGTCAACATGCTGCTTCTTGTTGTTCCTCACTTGACAATAGAATGATGTCAACATTCATGTGACACTAAAGTGTTTTAGTGGAGATCAATGGAGCTTCACTTTACAATGTTTGACCAACATGAGCAGACATTTGAAGTGATCAACAGCAGAGTTGTTTACCAACACATGGACATGTTTGTGTGTTCAACGTCTTCATGGAGTCCCTGGAACTGAAGCTTCAAGGTGTCAGGGGACGACGTCGCTTCCTGTTTCCTGGTGGGAGGAGCTGATTGAGCTCTGATACACACATGACAATCTTGGGTCTCAACACATGTTGGGACATGCTATGTTAACTCATATAACACATGTTGGGATGGGTCAGTGATCAGCTTCATGTCCTCATGTCCTGGTGAGTCTCATGTCCTCGTGTCTTCCTCATGTCCTGGTGAGTCTCATGTGCAGCATTGGCCGGGACCTTGCGAAAGACTGCCCGTCGGGGTGGCCATGATCCTCTAGACCGGTTAATTATCATTTTTTAAGTTTGTATAAAAGAGATTATGTCTTATTTTGAAAAAACGCCATCAAAGCCAGCTAATTAGCTAGTGATTTGTGACCGCAGCGCCCCCATTAGGCCACCTACCAAATTTCAGCTCAATCGGAGAATGTTTGCTACGATGCTAACGGGCATGCTAGTCCGAAAGCTAGCCGATCCACCTGAAAATGTCTGTTGGGTACTCCCCAGGTGACCCCGGGTCGGAATCTGGTCTTACTTTAATTCTGCTGTCAATGACACAGCACTTATGGAACAATAAAGGTTTTTCAAAAACTTCCACCGACATGAATTATATGGCCTTTGGCCAGGCCTCCTATCGAGGTCAGTGTGGGACATGAGTGACCTGTTGAAGTGCCGGGCCTGGGAGGCCCGGCATTTGTCGGCGGTGTACGAAGGTGTGAATGATGCAGCACTTGTGGAACAAAGGTTTTTCAAAAACATCCACCGACATGAATTTGAGGGACTTAGGCCAGGCCTCCTATGGAGGTCAGTGCGATACATGAGTGACCTGGTGGAGTGCCGGGCCTAGGAGGCCCGGCACTTGTCAGCGGTTCATGAATGACAAAAGCGACCTGCCGTTTCGTAAACTGTGGCTCAAGCCCGTCGGGGTGGGCATGACCCTCTAGACCGGTTAATGATCATTGTTTTAAGTTTATATTGTTTTTTTGATTTTAAATGACTTTTGTTTTGAAAAAACGGCGTCAAAACCAGCTAATTAGCTAGTGATTTGTGATCGCAGCACCCCCATTAGGCTACCTACCAAATTTCGGCTCAATCGGACAATGTTTACTAGCATGCTAACAGGCATGCTAAGTCGCAAGCTAGCCGAGCTGCCTGTAAATGTGTGTTGGGTACTCCCCAGATGGCCCCGATCCTGAATCTAGTCTTACTTCAATTCTAGTGTGAATGACACTGCACTTATGGAACAATAAAGGTTTTTCAAAAACTTCCACCGACATGAATTATATGGCCTCAGGCCAGGCCTCCTACGGAGGTCAGTTTGTGACATGAGACTGACCTGGTGGAGTGCCGGGCCTAGGAGGCCCGGCCTTTGTCGGCGGTGTACGAAGGTGTGAATGACGCAGCACTTATGGAACAGGAAAGGTTTTTCAAAAACTTCCACCGACATGAATGTGAGGGCCTTTGTCAGTTGTGTACGGATTACAAAAGGAAGCTGGCATTGGCCAGGCCTGCGGCCTGGCCTTTCGTAAACTGTGGCCAAGCCCGTCGGGGTGGCCACGATCCTCTAGACCAGTTAATGATCATTTTTTATCTTTTAAAAAAAATAGTATTTTTTTAATTACTTTTATTTTGAAAAAAACGGCTGAAAACCAGCTAATTATGTAGTGATTCATGACCGCAGCGGCCCCATTAGGCCACCTACCAAATTTCAGCTCAATCGGATAATGTTTGTTAAAATGCTAACGGGCCTGCTAGGCCTATGAGATTCTGAAAATGTCACTGAGATGCTCCCCCTCCCCCTCCCCCGGTCCCCGGAGCAGGATTGCGCAATCCTGCTGTAGATTTTCACAGCAGGTGCACGTCACTTTGATCGTTAAGTGTGAGAGCTAGAGTGGGAGAGATATTTTCATAATTCCAAGATGTCGCAAACAACTGCTCTGAATCCATAGTTATCGGGGGAGTATGTGGATAAAAACACCATACTTTTGTAGGAATTTTTGTCCTCTTTCAGACGGTGTGGGTGTGGAAGCAGTCAGAGGTAAACTGTGGACACCAGGGGGCGCTGTTTGGCACTAACGGCAGATTGGGCTCCATCCGCTACAGTATTAAATTCTGGGGCGAAAAGAATGTTACTCTATCGCTTTAACTCGTCATTCTGGGGACTTGTTTTGGAATTTTCCCCACATATGTTACATCCTCTTGTTCGGCAGGGTCTCGTGGGCGTGGCGATGCCCTCGGTTTGTGGCTGAGAGTCACGGTTTGCAAACAGTTAAGAGTAGTTCGGGGAGTTTAAAATCGTTGATTTTCGGCGAGAATTTTCCGTTTCCCCATGTTAATGGATGACAGGAGCCAAAAAGGCGATTAGGGGGTGGGGAGCTTGGACGGCTAATAAAAATTAAACTGGACTAGGTAAGAAAATTTCCCTCTAGTGTTCAGTAGTAAACAATCTCCTCTATTTGTGTATATCTCAATTTAACCGATGCGACCTTCGCCCTATGAGGAGTTAAATTTTCCGTTTCTGCCTTTTTTTCCCTTTTTTGGGCCAACACCTTACATTGAAAGGCAAATAGCCGGCTTCCTGTTGGAGTTCGGTCAAAAGTTAGAGCGCGTGAGTCGTAGGGCACGAGTAGACGAATAAGTTTCGTATTCGCGACATTTCTCTACGACATTCCTACGGACCGTGGCGGGCGATTAAAATTTTCTAGGTGGCGCTAGAGAGCCATTTTTGGACTTTCATGGAATGTTTTGACATGGTCTTCTGAAGGCTGCGACTTTTCACGAGCCATCCAAATTTGGTGAGTTTTTGAGTGTGGCTAGGGGGTCAAATATGAGCAAAAGTGAAAAGAAAAAAAATAATATATAATAATTAAAGCTGCAAGCAGCATTGGTCGGGACCTCGAGACTGCCCGTCGGGGGGGTGGCTATGAACGGTTAATAAAAAAGACAATTTTTTAAGTAAAAAAAAAAAAAAAAAAAAAAAAAGACTTTTATTTTGAAAAAACGGCGTCAAAACCAGCTAATTAGCTAGTGATTTGTGATCGCAGCAACCCCATTAGGCTACCTACCAAATTTCGGCTCAATCAGACAATGTTTGCGACCATGCTAGCAGGCATGCTAAGCCGCAAGCTAGCCGAGCTGCCTGAAAATGTCTGTTGGGTACTCCCCAGATGGCCCCGATCCTGAATCTGGTCTTACTTCAATTGTAGTGTAAAAGACACAGCACTTATGGCACAATAAAGGTTTTTCAAAAACTTCCACCGACATGAATTACATGGCCTCAGGCCAATCCTCCTACAGAGGTCAGTGTGGGACATGAGAGTGACCTGGTGGAGTGCCGGGCCTAGGAGGCCCGGCCTTTGTCGGCGTGAACGAAGGTGTGAATGATGCATCAATGAAGGTTTTTCACAAACTTCCACCGACATGAATTACATGTCTCAGGCCAGACCTCGTACAGGTTTTGCATGTCCTCATGACAGGAGAACATGAGACATGAGAGTGAGGTCAGGTCACATGAGAGTAACCTGACCTGAGAGTGACTGGTGAGGTCACTCTCAGGTCAAACTGCAGGATATGACAGGCTGTCAATCACACAGCAGTGATGAGCCTGAAGCTACAGGAAGCTGCCCATATATGGAGTGATGCACTGACCAATCACAGTGGAGAATTTCACAGCTGCGCCGAGCGCGGACACTCTGACGTCAGAGTGAGCCAGAGAGGATTATATTAGAAGATTTTGCAAACAACTGCTCTTAATCTATACTTATCGGGGGAGTATGTGGATAAAAATACCATACTTTTGTAGGAATTTTTGTCGTCTTTAATACTGTGTGGGTTTGGAAGCAGTCAGAGGTAAACTTTGGACACCAGGGTGCGCTGTTTGGCGACAACGCCGGATATCTCCCATCAGGATTCAATGTAAAAATGTAGAATGAAAAAAATGTTACTGTGTCGTTTTAACTCGTCATTCTGGGGACTTGTTTTGGAATTTTCCCCACATATGTTACATCCTCTTGTTCGGCAGGGTCTCGCGGTCGTGGCGATGCCCTCGGTTTGTGGCTGAGAGTCACGGTTTGCAAACAGTTAAGAGTAGTTCGGGGAGTTTAAAATCGTTGATTTTCGGCGAGAATTTTCCGTTTCCCCATGTTAATGGATGACAGGAGCCAAAAAGGCGATTAGGGGGTGGGGAGCTTGGACGGCTAATAAAAATTAAACTGGACTAGGTAAGAAAAATTCCCTCTAAATATTTGTAGTAAACAATCTCCTCTATTTTTGTATATCTCAATTTCACGGATACGACCTTCGCCCTATGATGGTTTAGATTTTCCGTTTCGGCCTTTTTTTGCCTTTTTAGGGTGAACACCTTACTTTGAAAGGCAAATAGTGGGCTTCCTGTTGGAGTTAGGTCAAAAGTTAGAGCGCGTGAGTCGTAGGGCTCGAGTAGACGAAGAAGTTTCGTATTTGCCACATTTCTCTACGACATTCCTACGGACCGTGGCGGGCGATTGAAAGTGTCTAGGTGGCGCTAGAGAGCCACTTTTGGATTTTCTGGAAATTTGTTGACATGAGATTGTGGAGTGCCACACTTTTGACGAGTCTTCCAAATTTGGTGAGTTTTTGAGCGTGTTTAGGGGGTCAAATTGAGGGATTTATCCGTGAAATAAATAATAATTAAAGCTGCAAGCAGCATTGGTCGGGACCTCGAGACTGCCCGTCGGGGGGGTGGCTATGAACGGTTAATTAAAAAAAATATTATTTAAGCAAAAAAAAAAAAAAAAAAAAAATTTTACTTTTATTTTGAAAAAACGGCATCGGAACCAGCTAATTAGCTAGTGATTTGTGACCGCAGCACCCCCATTAGGCCACCTACCAAATTTCAGCTCAATCGAACAATGTTTACAAGCATGCTAACGGGCATGCTATGCCGCAAGCTAGCGGATACACCGGAAAATCTCAGTGTGGTACTCCCCAGGTTGCCCCGATCCCAAATCTGGTCTTACTTCAATTCTAGTGTGAATGACACTGCACTAATGGAACAATAAAGGTTTTTCAAAAACTTCCACCGACATGAATTATATGGCCTCAGGCCAGGCCTCCTACGGAGGTCAGTGTGTGACATGAGAGTGACCTGGTGGAGTGCCGGGCCTAGGAGGCCCGGCCTTTGGCGGCGGTGTGCGAAGGTGTGAATGATGCCATAAAGGTTTTTCACAAACTTCCACCGACATGAATGTGAGGGCCTCAGGCCAGGTCTCGTACAGGTTTTGCATGTCCTCATGACAGGAGAACATGAGACATGAGAGTGAGGTCAGGTCACATGAGAGTAACCTGACCTGAGAATGACTGGTGAGGTCACTCTCAGGTCAAACTGCAGGATATGACAGGCTGTCAATCACACAGCAGTGATGAGCCTGAAGCTACAGGAAGCTGCCCATATATGGAGTGATGCACTGACCAATCACAGTGGAGAATTTCACAGCTGCGCCGAGCGCGGACACTCTGACGTCAGAGTGAGGCAGAGAGGATTATATTAGAAGATTTTGCAAACAACTGCTCTTAATCTATACTTATCGGGGGAGTATGTGGATAAAAGTACCATACTTTTGTAGGAATTTTTGTCGTCTTTAATACTGTGTGGGTTTGGAAGCAGTCAGAGGTAAACTTTGGACACCAGGGGGCACTGTTTGGCAGGAACGGCAGATTTGGCTCCATCCGCTATAGTGTTAAGATTTCGGACGAGAAAAATGTTACTGTGTCGCTTTAACTCGTCATTCTGGGGACTTGTTTTGGAATTTTCCCCACATATGTTACATCCTCTTGTTCGGCAGGGTCTCGTGTACGTGGCGATGCCCTCGGTTTGTGGCTGAGAGTCACGGTTTGCAAACAGTTAAGAGTAGTTCGGGGAGTTTAAAATCGTTGATTTTCGGCGAGAATTTTCCGTTTCCCCATGTTAATGGATGACAGGAGCCAAAAAGGCGATTAGGGGGTGGGGAGCTTGGACGGCTAATAAAAATTAAACTGGACTAGGTAAGAAAAATTCCCTCTAAATATTTGTAGTAAACAATCTCCTTTATTTTTGTATATCTCAATTTCACCGATACGACCTTCGCCCTATGATGGTTTAGATTTTCCGTTTCGGCCTTTTTTTGCCTTTTTTGGGTGAACACCTTACTTTGAAAGGCAAATAGCCGGCTTCCTGTTGGAGTTAGGTCAAAAGTTAGAGCGCGTGAGTCGTAGGGCTCGAGTAGACGAAGAAGTTTCGTATTCGCGACATTTCTGTACGACATTCGTACGGACCGTGGCGGGCGATTGCAATTTTCTAGGTGGCGCTAGAGAGCCATTTTTGGATTTTCATGGAATGTTTTGACATGGTCACCGGCTCTATGCGATTTTTCACGAGCCATCCAAATTCGGTGAGTTTTTGAGCGTGTCTAGGGGGTCAAATATGAGCGTAAGTGCAAAGAAAAAGAAAAATATATAATAAGAATAAAAAAAAACATTCGAAAAACAATTACAACTTCGCCACCAAGTAGTGGCTGCGCCCCCTTCGGGGGCGCAGCCACTGTGAGAGGTCAGTGGGGTCAGGAGAGTAACCGGATGAGTGCGGGCCCTCCTTCGGAGGGCCCGCACTTTTGGCGACGACGAAATCCAAAAGAGACCTGCCGTTGGCTGGGCCTAGGGCCCACCCGTTGGCGAGGTCCCTAATTAAAGCTGCAAGCAGCATTGGTCGGGACCTCGAGATTGCCCGTCGGGGGGGTGGCTATGAACGGTTAATTAAAAAAAATATTATTTAAGCAAAAAAAAAAAAAAAAAAAAAAATAGTACTTTTATTTTGAAAAAACGGCGTCGGAACCAGCTAATTAGTTAGTGGTTTGTGACCGCAGCGCTCCCATTAGGCCACCTACCAAATTTCAGCTCAATCGGACAATGTTTGGTAGCATGCTAATGTGCATGCTATGCCGCAAGCTAGCGGATACACCTGAAAAGCTCAGTGTGGTACTCCCCAGGTTGCCCCGATCCCGAATCTGGTCTTACTTCAATTCTAGTGTGAATGACACTGCACTTATGGAACAATAAATGTTTTTCAAAAACTTCCACCGACATGAATTATATGGCCTCAGGCCAGGCCTCCTACGGAGGTCAATGTGGGACGATGGAGTCACCTGGTGGAGTGCCGGGCCTAGGAGGCCCGGCCTTTGTCGGCGTAAACGAAGGTGTGATTGATCCAGCAATAAAGGTTTTTCACAAACTCTCACCGACATGAATTACATGTCTCAGGCCAGACCTCGTACAGGTTTTGCATGTCCTCATGACAGGAGAACATGAGACATGAGAGTGAGGTCAGGTCACATGAGAGTAACCTGACCTGAGAATGACTGGTGAGGTCACTCTCAGGTCAAACTGCAGGATATGACAGGCTGTCAATCACACAGCAGTGATGAGCCTGAAGCTACAGGAAGCTGCCCATATATGGAGTGATGCACTGACCAATCACAGTGGAGAATTTCACAGCTGCGCCGAGCGCGGACACTCTGACGTCAGAGTGTGAGACAGGGAGGATTATATTAGAAGATTTTGCGAACAACTGCTCTTAATCCATAGTTATCGGGGGAGTATGTGGATAAAAATACCATACTTTTGTAGGAATTTTTGTCGTCTTTAACACTGTGTGGGTTTGGAAGCAGTCAGAGGTAAACTTTGGACACCAGGGGGCGCTGTTTGGCAGGAACGGCAGATTTGGCTCCATCCGCTATAGTGTTAAGATTTCGGACGAGAAAAATGTTACTGTGTCGCTTTAACTCGTCATTCTGGGGACTTGTTTTGGAATTTTCCCCACATATGTTACATCCTCTTGTTCGGCAGGGTCTCGTGGGCGTGGCGATGCCCTCGGTTTGTGGCTGAGAGTCACGGTTTGCAAACAGTTAAGAGTAGTTCGGGGAGTTTAAAATCGTTGATTTTCGGCGAGAATTTTCCGTCTCCCCATGTTAATGGATGACAGGAGCCAAAAAGGCGATTAGGGGGTGGGGAGCTTGGACGGCTAATAAAAATTAAACTGGACTAGGTAAGAAAATTTCCCTCTAAATTATTGTAGTAAACAATCTCCTCTATTTTTGTATATCTCAATTTAACCGATACGACCTTCGCCCTATGATGGTTTAGATTTTCCGTTTCGGCCTTTTTTTGCCTTTTTTGGGTGAACACTTACTTTGAAAGGCAAATAGCGGCCTTCCTGTTGGAGTTAGGTCAAAAGTTAGAGCGCGTGAGTCGTAGGGCTCGAGTAGACGAACAAATTTCGTATTTGCGACATTTCTCTACGACATTCCTACGGACCGTGGCGGGCGATTTAGTGTGTATAGGTGGCGCTAGAGAGCCATTTTTGGATTTTCTCAGAATTTTTTGACATGAGATTATGGAGTGCCACACTTTTGACAGGTCTGCCAAATTTGGTGAGTTTTTGAGCGTGTTTAGGGGGTCAAATTATGGGATTTATGCGCGAAAGAAAAACGAACAAATAATAATAATAAGAAACATTCGAAATACAATATATAATTTCGCCACCAGGTAGTGGCCGCGCCCCCTTCGGG
This sequence comes from Blennius ocellaris, assembly GCF_963422515.1. NCBI lineage: Eukaryota > Metazoa > Chordata > Actinopteri > Blenniiformes > Blenniidae > Blennius > Blennius ocellaris. Next base: position 19,211 of record NC_137651.1, on the reverse strand, counting down.
GGCGCGGCCACTCTGAGGGGGTCAGGAGAGTTCTGGATGTGTGTGGGGCCTCCTGCGGAGGCCCCACACTTTTGGCGACGACGAAATCCAAAAGAGACCTGCCGTTGGCTGGGCCTAGGGCCCACCCGTTGGCGAGGTCCCTAATAATAATAAAAAACATTCGAAAAACAATATACAATTTCGCCACCACGTCAGAGTGGCCGGGACCCCCTTCGGGGGCCCCGGCCACTCTGACAGGGTCATGAGAGTGTCCTGGATGAGTGTGGGGCCTCCTGCGGAGGCCCCACACTTTTGGCGACGACGAAATCCAAAAGAGACCTGCCGTTGGCTGGGCCTAGGGCCCAGCCGTTGGCGAGGTCCCTAATAATAAGAAACATTCGAAATACAATATATAATTTCGCCACCAGGTAGTGGCCGCGCCCCCTTCGGGGGCGCGGCCACTCTGAGAGGGTCAGGGGAGGTCCTGGATGAGTGCGGGCCCTCCTTCGGAGGGCCCGCACTTTTGGCGACGACGAAATCCAAAAGAGACCTGCCGTTGGCTGGGCTTAGGGCCCAGCCGTTGGCGAGGTCCCTAATTAAAGCTGCAAGCAGCATTGGTCGGGACCTCGAGATTGCCCGTCGGGGGGGTGGCTATGAACGGTTAATAAAAAAGAAAATTTTTTAAGTAAAAAAAAAAAAAAAGACTTTTATTTTGAAAAAACGGCGTCGAAACCAGCTAATTAGCTAGTGCTTTGTGATCGCAGCAACCCCAGTAGGCAACCTACCAAATTTCAGCTCAATCGAACAATGTTTACTAGCATGCTAACAGGCATGCTAAGCCGCAAGCTAGCCGAGCTGCCTGAAAATGTCTGTTGGGTACTCCTCAGATGGCCCCGATCCTGAATCTGGTCTTACTTAAATTGTAGTGTGAATGACACTGCACTTATGGAACAATAAAGGTTTTTCAAAAACTTCCACCGACATACATATGAGGGCCTCAGGCCAAGCCTCCTACAGCGGTCAGTGTGGGACGATTGAGTGACCTGGTGGAGTGCCGGGCCTAGGAGGCCCGGCCTTTGTCGGCGGTGCACGGTGTGAATGACGCAGCACTTATCGAACATGAAAGGTCTTTCAAAAACTTCCACCGACATGAATTTGAGGGCCTCAGGCCAGGTCTCATACAGGTTTTGCATGTCCTCATGACAGGAGAACATGAGACATGAGAGTGAGGTCAGGTCACATGAGAGTAACCTGACCTGAGAATGACTGGTGAGGTCACTCTCAGGTCAAACTGCAGGATATGACAGGCTGTCAATCACACAGCAGTGATGAGCCTGAAGCTACAGGAAGCTGCCCATATATGGAGTGATGCACTGACCAATCACAGTGGAGAATTTCACAGCTGCGCCGAGCGCGGACACTCTGACGTCAGAGTGAGGCAGAGAGGATTATATTAGAAGATTTTGCGAACAACTGCTCTTAATCTATACTTATCGGGGGAGTATGTGGATAAAAATACCATACTTTTGTAGGAATTTTTGTCCTCTTTAATACTGTCTGGGTTTGGAAGCAGTCAGAGGTAAACTTTGGACACCAGGGTGCGCTGTTTTGCGACAACGCCGGATATCTCCCATCAGGATTCAATGTAAAAATGTAGAACGAAAAAAATGTTGCTCTGTCGCTTTAACTCGTCATTCTGGGGACTTGTTTTGGAATTTTCCCCACATATGTTACATCCTCTTGTTCGGCAGGGTTTCGCGGGCGTGGCGATGCCCTCGGTTTGTGGCTGAGAGTCACGGTTTGCAAACAGTTAAGAGTAGTTCGGGGAGTTTAAAATCGTTGATTTTCGGCGAGAATTGTCCGTTTCCCCATGTTAATGGATGACAGGAGCCAAAAAGGCGATTAGGGGGTGGGGAGCTTGGACGGCTAATAAAAATTAAACTGGACTAGGTAAGAAAAATTCCCTCTAAATTATTGTAGTAAACAATCTCCTCTATTTTTGTATATCTCAATTTAACCGATACGACCTTCGCCCTATGATGGTTTAGATTTTCCGTTTCGGCCTTTTTCTCCCTTTTTTGGGCGAACACCTTACTTTGAAAGGCAAATAGCCGGCTTCCTGTTGGAGTTAGGTCAAAAGTTAGAGCGCGTGCGTCGTAGGGCTCGAGTAGACGAAGAAGTTTCGTATTCGCGACATTTCTCTACGACATTCCTACGGACCGTGGCGGGCGATTGAAAGTGTCTAGGTGGCGCTAGAGAGCCATTTTTGGATTTTCCTGGAATTTTTTGACGTCAGATTGTGGAGTGCCACACTTTTGACGAGTCTTCCAAATTTGGTGAGTTTTTGAGCGTGTTTAGGGGGTCAAAATGAGGGATTTATCCGTGAAATAAATAATAATTAAAGCTGCAAGCAGCATTGGTCGGGACCTCGAGATTGCCCGTCGGGGGGGTGGCTATGAACGGTTCAAAATATTTGCTTAAATATTAAAAAAAAAAAAAAAAAAAAAATTTGTATGACTTTTATTTTGAAAAAACTGCGTCAAAATCAGCTAATTAGCTAGTGATTTGTGATCGTGGCAACCCCATTAGGCTACCTACCAAATTTCGGCTCAATCCGACAATGTTTGCTCGCATGCTAACAGGCATGCTAAGCCGCAAGCTAGCCGAGCTGCCTGAAAATGTCTCTTGGGTACTCCCCAGATGGCCCCGATCCTGAATGTGGTCTTACTTCAATTCTAGTGTAAAAGACACAGCACTTATGGCACAATAACGGTTTTTCAAAAACTTCCACCGACATGAATTATATGGCCTCAGGCCAGGCCTCCTACGGAGGTCAGTGTGGGACATGAGAGTGACCTGGTGGAGTGCCGGGTCTAGGAGGCCCGGCTTTGTCGGCGGTGTACAAATTACAAAAGAGAGCTGCCGTTGGCCAGGCCTGCGGCCTGGCCTTTCGTAAACTGTGGCTCAAGCCCGTTGGGGTGGCCACGATCCTCTAGACCAGTTAATGATAATTTTTTAAGCGTTTAAAAAACAGTACTTTTTTAATTAGTTTTATTTTGAAAAAAACGGCCTCAAAACCAGCTAATTATGTAGTGATTCATGACCGCAGCGGCCCCATTAGGCCACCTACCAAATTTCAGCTCAATCGGATAATGTTTCTTAGAATGCTAACGGGCTTGCTAGGCCTATGAGATCCTGAAAATGTCACTGAGATGCTCCCCCTCCCCCTCCCCCGGTCCCCGGAGCAGGATTGCGCAATCCCGCTGTAGATTTTCACAGCAGGTGCACGTCACTTTGATCATTAAGTGTGAGAGCTAGAGTGGGAGAGATATTTTCATAATTCCAAGATGTCGCAAACAACTGCTCTGAATCCATAGTTATCGGGGGAGTATGTGGACAAAAATACCATACTTTTGTAGGAATTTTTGTCCTCTTTAATACTGTCTGGGTTTGGAAGCAGTCAGAGGTAAACTTTGGACACCAGGGGGCGCTGTTTGGCAGGAACGGCAGATTTGGCTCCATCCGCTATAGTGTTAAGATTTCGGACGAGAAAAATGTTACTGTGTCGCTTTAACTCGTCATTCTGGGGACTTGTTTTGGAATTTTCCCCACATATGTTACATCCTCTTGTTCGGCAGGGTCTCGTGTACGTGGCGATGCCCTCGGTTTGTGGCTGAGAGTCACGGTTTGCAAACAGTTAAGAGTAGTTCGGGGAGTTTTAAATCGTTGATTTTCGGCGAGAATTTTCCGTTTCCCCATGTTAATGGATGACAGGAGCCAAAAAGGCGATTAGGGGGTGGGGAGCTTGGACGGCTAATAAAAATTAAACTGGACTAGGTAAGAAAATTTCCCTCTAGAGTTCAGTAGTAAACAATCTCCTCTATTTTTGTATATCTCAATTTAACCGATGCGACCTTCGCCCTATGAGGAGTTAAATTTTCCGTTTCTGCCTTTTTTTCCCTTTTTTGGGCGAATACCTTACATTGAAAGGCAAATAGCCGGCTTCCTGTTGGAGTTAGGGCAAAAGTTAGAGCGCGTGAGTCGTAGGGCTCGAGTAGACGAACAAATTTCGTATTCGCGACATTTCTGTACGACATTCCTACGGACCGTGGCGGGTGATTGCAATTTTCTAGGTGGCGCTAGAGAGCCATTTTTGGATTTTTTGGGAATTTTTTGACGTGAGATTGTGGAGTGCCACACTTTTGACGAGTCTCCCAAATTTGGTGAGTTTTTGAGCGTGTTTAGGGGGTTCGGAGGGCCCGCACTTTTGTCGACGACGAAATCCAAAAGAGACCTGCCGTTGGCTGGGCCTAGGGCCCACCCGTTGGCGAGGTCCCTAATTAAAGCTGCAAGCAGCATTGGTCGGGACCTCGAGATTGCCCGTCGGGGGGGTGGCTATGAACGGTTAATTAAAAAAAATATTATTTAAGCAAAAAAAAAAAAAAAAATAAATTAGTACTTTTATTTTGAAAAAACGGCGTCGGAACCAGCTAATTAGCTAGTGATGTGTGACCGCAGCACCCCCATTAGGCAACCTACCAAATTTCAGCTCAATCGAACAATGTTTACTAGCATGCTAACGGGCATGCTATGCCGCAAGCTAGCGGATACACCTGAAAATCTCAGTGCGGTACTCCCCAGGTTGCCCCGATCCCAAATCTGGTCTTACTTCAATTCTAGTGTGAATGACACTGCACTTATGGAACAATAAAGGTTTTTCAAAAACTTCCACCGACATGAATGTGAGGGCCTCAGGCCAGGTCTCGTACAGGTTTTGCATGTCCTCATGACAGGAGAACATGAGACATGAGAGTGAGGTCAGGTCACATGAGAGTAACCTGACCTGAGAATGACTGGTGAGGTCACTCTCAGGTCAAACTGCAGGATATGACAGGCTGTCAATCACACAGCAGTGATGAGCCTGAAGCTACAGGAAGCTGCCCATATATGGAGTGATGCACTGACCAATCACAGTGGAGAATTTCACAGCTGCGCCGAGCGCGGACACTCTGACGTCAGAGTGAGGCAGAGAGGATTATATTAGAAGATTTTGCGAACAACTGCTCTGAATCCATAGTTATCGGGGGAGTATGTGGATAAAAGTACCATACTTTTGTAGGAATTTTTGTCCTGTTTAATACTGTGTGGGTTTGGAAGCAGTCAGAGGTAAACTTTGGACACCAGGGGGCGCTGTTTGGCAGGAACGGCAGATTTGGCTCCATCCGCTATAGTGTTAAGATTTTGGACGAGAAAAATGTTACTGTGTCGCTTTAACTCGTCATTCTGGGGACTTGTTTTGGAATTTCTCCCACATATGTTACATCCTCTTGTTCGGCAGGGTATCGCGGTCGTGGCGATGCCCTCGGTTTGTGGCTGAGAGTCACGGTTTTTAAACAGTTAAGAGTAGTTCGGGGAGTTTAAAATCGTTGATTTTGAGGGAGAATTTTCTGTTTCCCCATGTTAATGGATGACAGGAGCCAAAAAGGCGATTAGGGGGTGGGGAGCTTGGACGGCTAATAAAAATTAAACTGGACTAGGTAAGAAAATTTCCCTCTAGAGTTCAGTAGTAAACAATCTCCTCTATTTTTGTATATCTCAATTTAACCGATGCGACCTTCGCCCTATGAGGAGTTAAATTTTCCGTTTCTGCCTTTTTTTCCCTTTTTTGGGCGAACACCTTACATTGAAAGGCAAATAGCCGGCTTCCTGTTGGAGTTAGGGCAAAAGTTAGAGCGCGTGAGTCGTAGGGCTCGAGTAGACGAACAAATTTCGTATTCGCGACATTTCTCTACGACATTCCTACGGACCGTGGCGGGCGATTGCAATTTTCTAGGTGGCGCTAGAGAGCCATTTTTGGACTTTGTGGGGATTTTTTTTTATTTTATAAAATTTTTCGCCACTTCTGACGATCCTGCCAAATTTGGTGAGTTTTTGAGCGTGTTTAGGGGGTCAAATTAGAGCTCAAAGAGGCGTCAGGAGTCCCAAGAAAGAATAATAAGAAACATTCGAAATACAATATATAATTTCGCCACCAGGTAGTGGCCGCGCCCCCTTCGGGGGCGCGGCCACTCTGAGGGGGTCAGGAGAGTTCTGGATGTGTGTGGGGCCTCCTGCGGAGGCCCCACACTTTTGGCGACGACGAAATCCAAAAGAGACCTGCCGTTGGCTGGGCCTAGGGCCCACCCGTTGGCGAGGTCCCTAATTAAAGCTGCAAGCAGCATTGGTCGGGACCTCGAGACTGCCCGTCGGGGGGGGTGGCTATGAACGGTTAATTAAAAAAAATATTATTTAAGCAAAAAAAAAAAAAAAAAAAAAATGTACTTTTATTTTGAAAAAACGGCGTCGGAACCAGCTAATTAGCTAGTGATTTGTGACCGCAGCACCCCCATTAGGCCACCTACCAAATTTCAGCTCAATCGAACAATGTTTACAAGCATGCTAACGGGCATGCTATGCCGCAAGCTAGCGGATACACCGGAAAATCTCAGTGTGGTACTCCCCAGGTTGCCCCGATCCCAAATCTGGTCTTACTTCAATTCTAGTGTGAATGACACTGCACTAATGGAACAATAAAGGTTTTTCAAAAACTTCCACCGACATGAATTATATGGCCTCAGGCCAGGCCTCCTACGGAGGTCAGTGTGTGACATGAGAGTGACCTGGTGGAGTGCCGGGCCTAGGAGGCCCGGCCTTTGTCGGCGGTGTGCGAAGGTGTGAATGATGCCATAAAGGTTTTTCACAAACTTCCACCGACATGAATGTGAGGGCCTCAGGCCAGGTCTCGTACAGGTTTTGCATGTCCTCATGACAGGAGAACATGAGACATGAGAGTGAGGTCAGGTCACATGAGAGTAACCTGACCTGAGAATGATTGGTGAGGTCACTCTCAGGTCAAACTGCAGGATATGACAGGCTGTCAATCACACAGCAGTGATGAGCCTGAAGCTACAGGAAGCTGCCCATATATGGAGTGATGCACTGACCAATCACAGTGGAGAATTTCACAGCTGCGCCGAGCGCGGACACTCTGACGTCAGAGTGAGGCAGAGAGGATTATATTAGAAGATTTTGCGAACAACTGCTCTTAATCTATACTTATCGGGGGAGTATGTGGATAAAAGTACCATACTTTTGTAGGAATTTTTGTCGTCTTTAATACTGTGTGGGTTTGGAAGCAGTCAGAGGTAAAGTTTGGACACCAGGGGGCGCTGTTTGGCAGGAACGGCAGATTTGGCTCCATCCGCTATAGTGTTAAGATTTCGGACGAGAAAAATGTTACTGTGTCGCTTTAACTCGTCATTCTGGGGACTTGTTTTGGAATTTTCCCCACATATGTTACATCCTCTTGTTCGGCAGGGTCTCGTGTACGTGGCGATGCCCTCGGTTTGTGGCTGAGAGTCAGGGTTTGCAAACAGTTAAGAGTAGTTCGGGGAGTTTTAAATCGTTGATTTTCGGCGAGAATTTTCCGTTTCCCCATGTTAATGGATGACAGGAGCCAAAATGCCGATTAGGGGGTGGGGAGCTTGGACGGCTAATAAAAATTAAACTGGACTAGGTAAGAAAATTTCCCTCTAGAGTTCAGTAGTAAACAATCTCCTCTATTTTTGTATATCTCAATTTAACCGATGCGACCTTCGCCCTATGAGGAGTTAAATTTTCCGTTTCTGCCTTTTTTTCCCTTTTTTGGGTGAATACCTTACATTGAAAGGCAAATAGCCGGCTTCCTGTTGGAGTTAGGGCAAAAGTTAGAGCGCGTGAGTCGTAGGGCTCGAGTAGACGAAGAAGTTTCGTATTCGCTGTTTTTCTCTACAACCTTCCTACGGACCGTGGCGGGTGATTGCAATTTTGTAGGTGGCGCTAGAGAGCCATTTTTGGATTTTTTGGGAATTTTTTGACGTGAGATTGTGGAGTGCCACACTTTTGACGAGTCTCCCAAATTTGGTGAGTTTTTGAGCGTGTTTAGGGGGTTCGGAGGGCCCGCACTTTTGGCGACGACGAAATCCAAAAGAGACCTGCCGTTGGCTGGGCCTAGGGCCCAGCCGTTGGCGAGGTCCCTAATTAAAGCTGCAAGCAGCATTGGTCGGGACCTCGAGATTGCCCGTCGGGGGGGTGGCTATGAACGGTTCAAAATATTTGCTTAAATATAAAAAAAAAAAAAAAAAAAAATTTGTATGACTTTTATTTTGAAAAAACTGCGTCAAAATCAGCTAATTAGCTAGTGATTTGTGATCGCGGCAACCCCATTAGGCTACCTACCAAATTTCGGCTCAATCCGACAATGTTTGCTCGCATGCTAACAGGCATGCTAAGCCGCAAGCTAGCCGAGCTGCCTGAAAATGTCTCTTGGGTACTCCCCAGATGGCCCCGATCCTGAATGTGGTCTTACTTCAATTCTAGTGTAAAAGACACAGCACTTATGGCACAATAACGGTTTTTCAAAAACTTCCACCGACATGAATTATATGGCCTCAGGCCAGGCCTCCTACGGAGGTCAGTGTGGGACATGAGAGTGACCTGGTGGAGTGCCGGGCCTAGGAGGCCCGGCCTTTGTCGGCGGTGTGAATGATGCAATAAAGGTTTTTCAAAAACTTCCACCGACATGAATTACATGTCTCAGGCCAGACCTCGTACAGGTTTTGCATGTCCTCATGACAGGAGAACATGAGACATGAGAGTGAGGTCAGGTCACATGAGAGTAACCTGACCTGAGAATGACTGGTGAGGTCACTCTCAGGTCAAACTGCAGGATATGACAGGCTGTCAATCACACAGCAGTGATGAGCCTGAAGCTACAGGAAGCTGCCCATATATGGAGTGATGCACTGACCAATCACAGTGGAGAATTTCACAGCTGCACCGAGCGCGGACACTCTGACGTCAGAGTGTGAGACAGGGAGGATTATATTAGAAGATTTTGCGAACAACTGCTCTTAATCTATACTTATCGGGGGAGTATGTGGATAAAAATGCCATACTTTTGTAGGAATTTTTGTCCTCTTTAATACTGTGTGGGTGTGGAAGCAGTCAGAGGTAAACTTTGGACACCAGGGGGCGCTGTTTGGCAGGAACGGCAGATTTGGCTCCATCCGCTATAGTGTTAAGATTTAGGACGAGAAAAATGTTACTGTGTCGCTTTAACTCGTCATTCTGGGGACTTGTTTTGGAATTTTCCCCACATATGTTACATCCTCTTGTTCGGCAGGGTCTCGTGGGCGTGGCGATGCCCTCGGTTTGTGGCTGAGACTCACGGTTTGCAAACAGTTAAGAATAGTTCGGGGAGTTTAAAATCGTTGATTTTGGGGGCGAATTTTCCGTTTCCCCATGTTAATGGATGACAGGAGCCAAAAAGGCGATTAGGGGGTGGGGAGCTTGGACGGCTAATAAAAATTAAACTGGACTAGGTAAGAAAAATTCCCTCTAAATATTTGTAGTAAACAATCTCCTCTATTTTTGTATATCTCAATTTAACCGATACGACCTTCGCCCTATGATGGTTTAGATTTTCCGTTTCGGCCTTTTTTTGCCTTTTTTGGGTGAACACCTTACTTTGAAAGGCAAATAGCGGCCTTCCTGTTGGAGTTAGGTCAAAAGTTAGAGCGCGTGAGTCGTAGGGCTCGAGTAGACGAACAAATTTCGTATTCGCGACATTTCTCTACGACATTCCTACGGACCGTGGCGGGCGATTAAATGTGTCTAGGTGGCGCTAGAGAGCCATTTTTGGAATTTAATGGAATTTATTGACGTGATAATATAGATTGCCACACTTTTGACGAGTCTTCCAAATTTGGTGAGTTTTTGAGCGTGTTTAGGGGGTCAAATATGGGATTTAGTCCGTGAAAGAAAAAGAAAAATAAATTAAAGCTGCAAGCAGCATTGGTCGGGACCTCGAGATTGCCCGTCGGGGGGGTGGCTATGAACGGTTCAAAATATTTGCTTAAATATAAAAAAAAAAAAAAAAAAAATTATGACTTTTATTTTGAAAAAACTGCGTCAAAACCAGCTAATTAGCTAGTGATTTGTGATCGCAGCAACCCCATTAGGCTAACTACCAAATTTCGGCTCAATCAGACAATGTTTCCTCGCATGCTAACAGGCATGCTAAGCCGCAAGCTAGCCGAGCTGCCTAAAAATGTCTGTTGGGTGCTCCCCTGATGGCCCCGATCCTGAATCTGGTCTTACTTCAATTCTAGTGTAAAAGACACAGCACTTATGGCACAATAAAGATTTTTCAAAAACTTCCACCGACATGAATTACATGGCCTCAGGCCAAGCCTCCTACAGAGGTCAGTGTGGGACGATGGAGAGACCTGGTGGAGTGCCGGGCCTAGGAGGCCCGGCCTTTGTCGGCGTGAACGAAGGTGTGAATGATGCAGCAATGAAGGTTTTTCACAAACTTCCACCGACATGAATTACATGTCTCAGGCCAGACCTCGTACAGGTTTTGCATGTCCTCATGACAGGAGAACATGAGACATGAGAGTGAGGTCAGGTCACATGAGAGTAACCTGACCTGAGAATGACTGGTGAGGTCACTCTCAGGTCAAACTGCAGGACATGACAGGCTGTCAATCACACAGCAGTGATGAGCCTGAAGCTACAGGAAGCTGCCCATATATGGAGTGATGCACTGACCAATCACAGTGGAGAATTTCACAGCTGCGCCGAGCGCGGACACTCTGACGGCAGAGTGAGCCAGAGAGGATTATATTCAAAGATTTTGCGAACAACTGCTCTTAATCTATACTTATCGGGGGAGTATGTGGATAAAAATACCATACTTTTGTAGGGATTTTTGTCCTCTTTCAGAATGTATGGGTTTGGAAGCAGTCGGAGGTAAACTTTGGACACCAGGGTGCGCTGTTTGGCGACAACGCCGGATATCTCCCATCAGGATTCAATGTAAAAATGTAGAACGAAGAAAATGTTACTGTGTCGCTTTAACTCGTCATTCTGGGGACTTGTTTTGGAATTTTCCCCACATATGTTACATCCTCTTGTTCGGCAGGGTCTCGCGGGCGTGGCGATGCCCTCGGTTTGTGGCTGAGAGTCACGGTTTGCAAACAGTTAAGAGTAGTTCGGGGAGTTTAAAATCGTTGATTTTCGGCGAGAATTGTCCGTTTCCCCATGTTAATGGATGACAGGAGCCAAAAAGCCGATTAGGGGGTGGGGAGCTTGGACGGCTAATAAAAATTAAACTGGACTAGGTAAGAAAAATTCCCTCTAAATTATTGTAGTAAACAATCTCCTCTATTTTTGTATATCTCAATTTAACCGATACGACCTTCGCCCTATGATGGTTTAGATTTTCCGTTTCGGCCTTTTTCTCCCTTTTTTGGGCGAACACCTTACTTTGAAAGGCAAATAGCCGGCTTCCTGTTGGAGTTAGGGCAAAAGTTAGAGCGCGTGAGTCGTAGGGCTCGAGTAGACGAAGAAGTTTCGTATTCACGACATTTCTGTACGACATTCCTACGGACCGTGGCGGGCGATTAAAAGGGTCTAGGTGGCGCTAGAGAGCCATTTTTGGATTTTCATGGAATGTTTTGACATGATCTTCTGAAGGCTGCGACTTTTCACGAGCCTGCCAAATTTGGTGAGTTTTTGAGCGTGTTTAGGGGGTCAAATTAGAGCCTAACGGAGAAAAAAGCAGAAAAATAAAAAGAAGAAAAAACATTCGAAATACAATATACAATTTCGCCACCAGGTAGTGGCCGACGCCCCCTTCGGGGGCGTCGGCCACTCTGGGAGGGTCAGGAGAGGGCCTGGATGAGTGCGGGCCCTCCTTCGGAGGGCCCGCACTTTTGGCGACGACGAAATCCAAAAGAGACCTGCCGTTGGCTGGGCCTAGGGCCCAGCCGTTGGCGAGGTCCCTAATAATAAACATTCGAAAAACAATATATAATTTCGCCACCAGGTAGTGGCCGACGCCCCCTTCGGGGGCGTCGGCCACTCTGGGAGGGTCAGGAGAGGGCCTGGATGAGTGCGGGCCCTCCTTCGGAGGGCCCGCACTTTTGGCGACGACGAAATCCAAAAGAGACCTGCCGTTGGCTGGGCCTAGGGCCCACCCGTTGGCGAGGTCCCTAATAATAAAGAAACATTCGAAGAACAATATATAATTTCGCCACCAGGTAGTGGCCGACGCCCCCTTCGGGGGCGTCGGCCACTCTGGGAGGGTCAGGAGAGGGCCTGGATGAGTGCGGGCCCTCCTTTGGAGGGCCCGCACTGTTGGCGACGACGAAATCCAAAAGAGACCTGCCGTTGGCTGGGCTTAGGGCCCAGCCGTTGGCGAGGTCCCTAACAAGCAGCATTGGTCGGGACCTCGAGACTGCCCGTCGGGGGGGTGGCTATGAACGGTTCAAAATATTTGCTTAAATATTAAAAAAAAAAAAAAAAAAAAAAAAATTATGACTTTTATTTTGAAAAAAACTGCGTCAAAACCAGCTAATTAGCTAGTGATTTGTGATCGCAGCAACCCCATTAGGCTACCTACCAAATTTCGGCTCAATCAGACAATGTTTCCTCGCATGCTAACAGGCATGCTAAGCCGCAAGCTAGCCGAGCTGCCTAAAAATGTCTGTTGGGTTCTCCCCAGATGGCCCCGATCCTGAATCTGGTCTTACTTCAATTCTAGTGTAAAAGACACAGCACTTATGGCACAATAAAGGTTTTTCAAAAACTTCCACCTACATGAATTATATGGCCTCAGGCCAGGCCTCCTACGGAGGTCAGTGTGTGACATGAGAGTGACCTGGTGGAGTGACCTTTGTCGGCGGTGTGCGAAGGTGTGAATGATGCAATAAAGGTTTTTCACAAACTTCCACCGACATGAATTACATGTCTCAGGTCAGGCCTCCAACAAAGGTCAGTGCGATACATGACAGTGACCTGGTGGAGTGCCGGGCCTAGGAGGCCCGGCCTTTGTCGGCGGTGTCGAAGGTACGAAGGTTCAGCTCAATCGGATAATGTTTGTTAAAATGCTAACGGGCTTGCTAGGCCTATGAGATCCTGAAAATGTCACTGAGATGCTCCCCCTCCCCCTCCCCCAGTCCCCGGAGCAGGATTGCGCAATCCTGCTGTAGATTTTCACAGCAGGTGCACGTCACTTTGATCGTTAAGTGTGAGAGCTAGAGTGGGAGAGATATTTTCATAATTCCAAGATGTCGCAAACAACTGCTCTGAATCCATAGTTATCGGGGGAGTATGTGGATAAAAATACCATACTTTTGTAGGAATTTTTGTCCTCTTTCAGACGGTGTGGGTGTGGAAGCAGTCAGAGGTAAACTGTGGACACCAGGGGGCGCTGTTTGGCACTAACGGCAGATTGGGCTCCATCCGCTATAGTGTTAAGATTTCGGACGAGAAACAATTTTACTCTATCGCTTTAACTCGTCATTCTGGGGACTTGTTTTGGAATTTTCCCCACATATGTTACATCCTCTTGTTTGGCAGGGTCTCGCGGGCGTGGCGATGCCCTCGGTTTGTGGCTGAGAGTCACGGTTTGCAAACAGTTAAGAGTAGTTCGGGGAGTTTTAAATCGTTGATTTTCGGCGAGAATTTTCCGTTTCACCATGTTAATGGATGACAGGAGCCAAAAAGGCGATGAGGGGGTGGGGAGCTTGGACGGCTAATAAAAATTAAACTGGACTAGGTAAGAAAAATTCCCTCTAAATTATTGTAGTAAACAATCTCCTCTATTTTTGTATATCTCAATTTAACCGATACGACCTTCGCCCTATGATGGTTTAGATTTTCCGTTTCGGCCTTTTTTTGCCTTTTTTGGGTGAACACCTTACTTTGAAAGGCAAATAGCGGGCTTCCTGTTGGAGCTAGGTGAAAAGTTAGAGCGCGTGAGTCGTAGGGCTCGAGTAGACGAACAAATTTCGTATTCGCGACATTTCTGTACGACATTCCTACGGACCGTGGCGGGCGATTTAAATTTTCTAGGTGGCGCTAGAGAGCCATTTTTGGACTTTCATGGAATGTTTTGACATGATCTTCTGAAGGCTGCGACTTTTCACGAGCCATCCAAATTTGGTGAGTTTTTGAGCATGGCTAGGGGGTCAAATATGAGTGAAATGGGGAAAAAAATATAATAAGAAAAAGAAAAAGAAGAAACATTCGAAATACAATATATAATTTCGCCACCAGGTAGTGGCCGCGCCCCCTTCGGGGGCGCGGCCACTCTGAGGGGGTCAGGAGAGTTCTGGATGAGTGTGGGGCCTCCTGCGGAGGCCCCACACTTTTGGCGACGACGAAATCCAAAAGAGACCTGCCGTTGGCTGGGCCTAGGGCCCACCCGTTGGCGAGGTCCCTAATTAAAGCTGCAAGCAGCATTGGTCGGGACCTCGAGACTGCCCGTCGGGGGGGTGGCTATGAACGGTTCAAAATATTTGCTTAAATATTAAAAAAAAAAAAAAAATTTTTTTATGACTTTTATTTTGAAAAAACGGCGTCAAAACCAGCTAATTAACTAGTGATTTGTGATCGCAGCAACCCCATTAGGCTACCTACCAAATTTCGGCTCAATCAGACAATGTTTGCGACCATGCTAGCAGGCATGCTAAGCCGCAAGCTAGCCGAGCTGCCTGAAAATGTCTGTTGGGTACTCCCCAGATGGCCCCGATCCTGAATCTGGTCTTACTTCAATTGTAGTGTAAAAGACACAGCACTTATGGCACAATAAAGGTTTTTCAAAAACTTCCACCGACATGAATTACATGGCCTCAGGCCAATCCTCCTACAGAGGTCAGTGTGGGACATGAGAGTGACCTGGTGGAGTGCCGGGCCTAGCAGGCCCGGCCTTTGTCGGCGTGAACGAAGGTGTGAATGATGCAGCATTAAAGCTTTTTCAAAAACTTCCACCGACTTCCATCGTACAAAGGTCAGTGTGGGACGATGGAGTGACCTGGTGGAGTGCCGGGCCTAGGAGGCCCGGCCTTTGTCGGCGTGAACGAAGGTGTGAATGATGCATCAATGAAGGTTTTTCACAAACTTTCACCGACATGAATTACATGTCTCAGGCCAGACCTCGTACAGGTTTTGCATGTCTTCATGACAGGACAACATGAGACATGAGAGTGAGGTCAGGTCACATGAGAGTAACCTGACCTGAGAATGACTGCTGAGGTCACTCTCAGGTCAAACTGCAGGATATGACAGGCTGTCAATCACACAGCAGTGATGAGCCTGAAGCTACAGGAAGCTGCCCATATATGGAGTGATGCACTGACCAATCACAGTGGAGAATTTCACAGCTGCGCCGAGCGCGGACACTCTGACGTCAGAGTGAGCCAGAGAGGATTATATTAGAAGATTTTGCGAACAACTGCTCTTAATCTATACTTATCGGGGGAGTATGTGGATAAAAATACCATACTTTTGTAGGAATTTTTGTCCTCTTTAAGATTGTGTACGTTTGGAAGCAGTCGGAGGTAAACTTTGGACACCAGGGTGCGCTGTTTGGCGACAACGCCGGATATCTCCCATCAGGATTCAATGTAAAAATGTAGAATGAAAAAAATGTTACTGTGTCGCTTTAACTCATCATTCTGGGGACTTGTTGTGGAATTTTCCCCACATATGTTACATCCTCTTGTTCGGCAGGGTCTCGCGGTAGTGGCGATGCCCTCGGTTTGTGGCTGAGAGTCACGGTTTGCAAACAGTTAAGAGTAGTTCGGGGAGTTTAAAATCGTTGATTTTCGGCGAGAATTGTCCGTTTCCCCATGTTAATGGATGACAGGAGCCAAAAAGGCGATTAGGGGGTGGGGAGCTTGGACGGCTAATAAAAATTAAACTGGACTAGGTAAGAAAAATTCCCTCTAAATTATTGTAGTAAACAATCTCCTCTATTTTTGTATATCTCAATTTAACCGATACGACCTTCGCCCTATGATGGTTTAGATTTTCCGTTTCGGCCTTTTTTTGCCTTTTTTGGGTGAACACCTTACTTTGAAAGGCAAATAGCGGGCTTCCTGTTGGAGTTAGGTCAAAAGTTAGAGCGCGTGAGTCGTAGGTCTCGAGTAGACGAACAAATTTCGTATTCGCGACATTTCTCTACGACATTCCTACGGACCGTGGTGGGCGATTAAAATTTTCTAGGTGGCGCTAGAGAGGCATTTTTGGACTTTGTGGGGATTTTTTTTCAGAAACCTCGAATGGAGCGCAGACGTGACGAGTCTTCCAAATTTGGTGAGTTTTTGAGCGTGTTTAGGGGGTGAAAAATGAGTGAGAGCGCAAAAAATATATAATAAGAATAAGAAACATTCGAAAAACAATAAGAATTTCGCCACCACGTAGTGTCAGAGTGGCCGAGGCCCCCTTTGGGGGCCTCGGCCACTCTGGGAGGGTCAGGAGAGGGCCTGGATGAGTGCGGGCCCTCCTTCGGAGGGCCCGCACTTTTGGCGACGACGAAATCCAAAAGAGACCTGCCGTTGGCTGGGCCTAGGGCCCACCCGTTGGCGAGGTCCCTAATTAAAGCTGCAAGCAGCATTGGTCGGGACCTCGAGATTGCCCGTCGGGGGGGTGGCTATCAACGGTTAATTAAAAAAAATATTATTTAAGCAAAAAAAAAAAAAAAAAAAATTTGTACTTTTATTTTGAAAAAACGGCGTCGGAACCAGCTAATTAGCTAGTGATGTGTGAACGCAGCACCCCCATTAGGCAACCTACCAAATTTCAGCTCAATCGAACAATGTTTACTAGCATGCTAACGGGCATGCTATGCCGCAAGCTAGCGGATGCACCTGAAAATCTCAGTGTGGTACTCCCCAGGTTGCCCCGATCCCAAATCTGGTCTTACTTCAATTCTAGTGTGAATGACACTGCACTTATGGAACAATAAAGGTTTTTCAAAAACTTCCACCGACATGAATTCTATGGCCTCAGGCCAGGCCTCCTACGGAGGTCAGTGTGTGACATGAGACTGACCTGGTGGAGTGCCGGGCCTAGGAGGCCCGGCCTTTGTCGGCGGTGTACGAAGGTGTGAATGAATGCACTTATGGAACAGGAAAGGTTTTTCAAAAACTTCCACCGACATGAATGTGAGGGCCTTTGTCAGTTGTGTACGGATTACAAAAGGAAGCTGGCATTGGCCAGGCCTGCGGCCTGGCCTTTCGTAAACTGTGGCTCAAGCCCGTCGGGGTGGCCACGATACTCTAGACCAGTTAATGATAATTTTTTATCTTTTAAAAAAAATAGTATTTTTTTAATTACTTTTATTTTGAAAAAAACGGCTGAAAACCAGCTAATTATGTAGTGATTCATGACCGCAGCGGCCCCATTAGGCCACCTACCAAATTTCAGCTCAATCGGATAATGTTTGTTAAAATGCTAACTGGCATGCTAGGCCTATGAGATCCTGAAAATGTCACTGAGATGCTCCCCCTCCCCCTCCCCCGGTCCCCGGAGCAGGATTGCGCAATCCTGCTGTAGATTTTCACAGAAGCTGCACGTCACTTTGGCTCGTTAAGTGTCAGATCTAGAGTGCGAGAGATATTTTCATAATTCCAAGATGTCGCAAACAACTGCTCTGAATCCATAGTTATCGGGGGAGTATGTGGATAAAAATACCATACTTTTGTAGGAATTTTTGTCCTCTTTAATACTGTGAGGGTTTGGAAGCAGTCGGAGGTAAACTTTGGACACCAGGGGGCGCTGTTTGGCAGGAACGGCAGATTTGGCTCCATCCGCTATAGTGTTAAGATTTCGGACGAGAAAAATGTTACTGTGTCGCTTTAACTCGTCATTCTGGGGACTTGTTTTGGAATTTTCCCCACATATGTTACATCCTCTTGTTCGGCAGGGTCTCGTGGGCGTGGCGATGCCCTCGGTTTGTGGCTGAGAGTCACGGTTTGCAAACAGTTAAGAGTAGTTCGGGGAGTTTAAAATCGTGGATTTTTTGGGGGAGAATTTTATGTTTCCCCATGTTAATGGATGACAGGAGCCAAAAAGGCGATTAGGGGGTGGGGAGCTTGGACGGCTAATAAAAATTAAACTGGACTAGGTAAGAAAATTTCCCTCTAGAGTTCAGTAGTAAACAATCTCCTCTATTTTTGTATATCTCAATTTAACCGATGCGATCTTCGCCCTATGAGGAGTTAAATTTTCCGTTCTGCCTTTTTTTCCCTTTTTTGGGCGAACACCTTACTTTGAAAGGCAAATAGCGGCCTTCCTGTTGGAGCTAGGTCAAAAGTTAGAGTGCGTGAGTCGTAGGCTCGAGTAGACGAAGAAGTTTTGTATTTGCGACATTTCTCTACGACATTCCTACGGACCGTGGCGGGCGATTGCAATTTTCTAGGTGGCGCTAGAGAGCCATTTTTGGATTTTTTGGGAATTTTTTGACGTGAGATTGTGGAATGCCACACTTTGACGAGTCTCCCAAATTTGGTGAGTTTTTGAGCGTGTTTAGGGGGTTCGGAGGGCCCGCACTGTTGGTGACGACGAAATCCAAAAGAGACCCTGCCGTTGGCTGGGCCTAGGGCCCAGCCGTTGGCGAGGTCCCTAAAAAGAAAAAACATTCGAAATACAATATATAATTTCGCCACCAGGTAGTGGCCGCGCCCCCTTCGGGGGCGCGGCCACTCTGAGAGGGTCAGGAGAGTTCTGGATGAGTGTGGGGGCCTCCTGCGGAGGCCCCCACACTTTTGGCGACGACGAAATCCAAAAGAGACCTGCCGTTGGCTGGGCCTAGGGCCCACCCGTTGGCGAGGTCCCCTAATTAACTAAAATGTATCAAAACAGGACTGAAAAAACAGTTCTATACAGATGTTTACAGTGAAATAGAAGCACTGCCTCAGGCGTTTTTGGTCAAACCATTTACAAAAGGTCACACATATAATGTCAGGAGAAGACAAATGATTTGTGCCAGTCAAAAAAACAGATTCTGTCCAACACAACACAGAGGGACACATCACACATGGCATTTCCATGAAGTGTTTTTCCTTTTCTTGTGTCCCTGCAGGCAATGTTTACATTTTAGCCTTTGGCTGTTGTGGTGGAGCTGGAATGATGGGGACGGGGGGGGGGAGGGGGGGGGGAGGCTTCCAGTGAAGCACGAGCCTCTGACTGTTTAGACCTTTTTCTTTCTTTTGCTAGCTCCTGAATCGTATTGACGTCTGGAAGCTCTCTCTCTCTCTCTCTCTCTCTCTGTCTCTCTCTCTCTCTCTCTCTCTCTCTCTCTCTCTGTCTCTCTCTCTCTCTCTCTGTCTCTCTCTCTCTGTCTCTCTCTCTCTCTCTGT